>NC_056000.1:26895176-27197954 GCF_018446385.1 Zingiber officinale | reverse complement strand
GACTATTCTGATGGTTTGTTCCTTTCCATCTTAGTCGTGAGCAACTATTTATAATTTATAGAGAACCGATAACATGATCTTCTGAGTGTGACATCACACTCCATGTTATCTACTATATAAATTAATTGAACAATTACATTTAACAAATAAATACAGATATTGACCAATGTGATTCTTTTATTTCAAAATAAATGTTTACAAAAGCTAGACTTTATACACTCCAACAGTCGGGCAGTGGGCAAATCCTGATGAGTGAAGCCAGGTGAAAACCCTAGTGAGTGAAGCTAGGTGAAAGTCTTGATGAGTGAAGCCAGGTAAATGGAAAGCCCTAGTGAGTGAAGATAGGCATAAGGAAAGACTTGATGAGTGAAGGCAAGCACGAGAAAATCCAGATACGTTAAGGGTGACCGGACATCTGGTGAAAGTTCAAGTGGGTTATGGAGGACCGGATACTTGACATAAGACGGTAAGTCAAAGTGGGTTAAGATTGACTGGACACTTGACACAAGGAGAAAACTCTAAGTGAGTCAAAGGATTGATCGGACATTTGGTGAAGAAGTCCCAGCAAGTCAAGATTAACTAGATGCTAGGCAGAAGGAGTCCCAACAGGTCACGGTTGACTGGATGTTGGGTTTGGGATCCTTGGACTTGAGTTTAGGGAAGTCAAGGTTGGAGCAATCGATTAGTTGATCGATTGACCTAAGCCCAATCGATCAACTGATCGATTGGGAGAGTGCTACGACAAGCAGTGGCCTAATCGATCGACCGATCGATTGGGAGCAATTGTCGCGAGCACAAAATGTTCTCCAATCAATTGATCGATTGGGCACCTCCAATCGATCGATCGATTGGAGCTGGTTTTCTCGTGCGATCGCGAGGATGCTTGAATCGATCGGTCGATCGATTCAGGTCTTATTCTAGAGAGCACAAAGGCGCTCTGAATCGATCAGCAGATCGATTCAAGTCTCCCCAATCGATTGGGATGTGAGCGTTACGCAAGTTAAAGCCATTGGCGAGCGATTTCTTCGGCAAATCTTCACCAGCTTCTTCCCGATCTTCACGCGAGCTTCTCCACAACTCTCCGCCAGTTCTTGAAGCTTCTTGGAGCAAAGTGTTGCTGCACTTCCAAAGTCAAGAGGCGTTCCACACAAGGAGAAGAAGAGAGCTAGGATTTTCATTTGTGTAAATCTTGCAAGAGATTCTGTGTATTTACTTCTTCTTCTTTTCTTATTGTATTGAGAGTGTGTGTAAGGTTTTTCCGCCTTCGGTAGTTACCGTAAATGAGTGTTTTCATAGTGGATAAGCGTATCGTGTGTGGATTCTTGGATTAGTTATCTCTTCTTGAGATGGATACCAAATAAATTCTTCGTGTTAGCGTTGTAAGTGTGTTTTCTATTTTATTCCACTGTATATCATCATTATGAAGCAAGACAATGAAGCATGACGAGCTATCCCCTTCCCCTCTCTAGTTACAAATCAACCCTAACACTTCCAAATATCATGAGCTTCAAGAAGCGTTTTTTTTCTTAATACTCCAATTATGATAATTATTTGCCTTGAGTACAAATTTGAAAGGGAGTCATATTTCTATTAGCCATAGCTCTAATAGTATTTTTTCGAAAAAAGAATTATGAGAGAAAAATAAATGAATTATGAGAGAAAAATATACTTTATGTGGAAGAGAAGAATAAAAATAAGAACTCAACTTGCTTTCATTTATTAAAAAAGTTACATATTTATAAGTTTATTGGATAAGGACTAATCTTAAATACAATGAATCTAGATATTTTTTCTTTTATCATCTCATCGTATTCTATCTCCATTAACTCTTATCCCTATAAATAATTGTCATCTCATCCTATTATATCCACAATTAACAATTAAGTTTAATTTCCAATAAGTCCAGGCGGCAACATTAGGATTGGCAATTATGCATGAAATTATATGTGAAAGCTACTTAGAGTGATGTTTTTGATCGCATTCATGCTACCTACCTACGCCCTCGCTGTCGAGAAAGAAGAGTGGAAACGACGGAGGGGTCGCCGTCAGTTGTTCCCAGAGCACAAGAAGTTAACGTGGAGCAGGTTGGAACGTTGCGGAAGGGTTGGTGTTGGTGCTCAGTTCGTCCGAGTTTGTGTGGTAAAGGGTATTCCCTGTTTCTGGAGGACTGTACGGCTAACGCCAAGGGATGGAATGAAGCTTAGCTTGAATAGGATGAACAGGAAAGTGACTGTGGAGAAGAAGACGACCTTCAAAACACTGAAAAGGAAAAGCTGAGGTGAACAATTAAGCGCCACCAAATGATGGGCAATTGAGCCGGATCCAAATCAAACGACGGGATTTTTTGAGAAAGCTAATGCAACATCAACAGCAGCACAAACCTGTTTTTCTTTCTTTAATGCGGTAAAAGTTGATTTATTTTTCAACATCCCTCGTCAATTCGTCCCTAGACTGCTACAAAAAAAATAAATCATGGATAATTATTAATCATTAATATAGATTGTCAAGACATAAGAAAGTCATTTAAATATGTCAAGTTTTGATCTTAATATTTCATATGTTAATATTCTATATTTTAACCATTGCATCATCTTAAGAAGACTTTAATGTTCACTTACTCACCTTTGTAAATAAAGAAGAAAAGGAAATGAACTGTGGAAGGAGATCAAATTTTATAGAACTAGATCAATTATCTTCGGACTAGCTGGATCTATTATTTTATTTTTTTCTATTTATTTTAGAATGTATTCGTTGTGTTTGAAACGACAATAGTCCAGTATTTATAAATATATTACTCAAAAGAATTCCTGGTCAATTAGAATTGAGAATTAAATTATTGAAAAATTTACTAGTCGATCGCATCGAGAAGGAAATGAAGGAAAAAACAAAAACAAAAACAAAAAAGACGGCAGTCAAATTTAAAAAAAGTGTGCCCAATCATCCTTGCGTATACATCAACTTTTGCATAGCAGCAGTTGAGGCACCTAAGACATACACATAAAAACAAGCTAAGTTCACAGGACGCTTCGTGACCCGATGGCGAAGGGGATATCGCTATCTCGTTGCTCAGCAATGAGTGGCCAGTGAAAAGACAAAAGAAAAAAGAAAAGAAAATCCAAAGACGTATCGATCGAATAGACATCCAACCAGGACGAATGAATCCCTGAACTCGTCCTTTGATATTCTTTTCTATCTGTCTGGCAGTGGCAGTGGCAGTGGCTGGGCCGTGAGTCAGAGACGATCGATTTGTGGCCGATAATCAGCTGCATGCCGCGGAAGGAAACAAAGCCAAGCATTCCACGGCTTTCATCTGCAAAATTTGCCAGACTTGTCACTCATCATCAATGGCCACAGGCTTTCCAGGACATTCATCTGAACAAATCCAGAGACGCAAAAAAAAGGACAATAATTACGGCATAAGCGTGAGACAAAGGTAGATCAAGGATGAGTTTATCTTGCTATATCACTAGAATTGGCTTGTTCAGGATTTGAAATGCCACCTCCAAACCCACTGTTGGATCAGGTCGTTAAGCCATCAACTGAAAGTTTAGATATAAAATCCTGTTGGATCTTAAAGTTAGTAAGGATCCTTCATAGATTTTGCATTTATGAATTTCACCAAGAAATCCAAAGAAACAAAACACAGTCGCCAAACTTCTTGAAAACTAGAAGCCAACTGCGCTTGTTCAGGCACAGCACGAATTATCCCCTCGACAACAAGCTCATGGTCATCTTTTTCAATATTTAGATTTTTGGAATATCTCTTTTTTATATAAATTAAATATATATTTTTTAACATTGATAACTAATTATAGTTTATTTTTGGACTCTTTGTCAAGCTAAGCATGACCTACACTCTATAACTATTGTTAGGCTCTCGCCTTCTATTGGGCTCGAACCTAATGACCTAGTTCAGCCCAATTGACTCCAAATATGGCATCTTTGTATAGGTGGATCTCATTAAAAAAAAAAAAAAAGGGACAAACTTTTATTTATTTATTTTAGTAATATAATGACGTGTCGATATATCAACTAGTACAAATTTAAGGGGGTTTCCCAAATTAGCATGACTTTTGTTAGTATCTAATCTAATACAACTAACATAAAATATATTAAAATTTTGTAACCATGAATTGATGGTGAAATGTGTGTCTAAAAGTGCACCTCACTGCCATCTACTTTCACCCATCTTTCTCTCTCAACTCTTCACAATTACATTTGCTTTTCTTTGTTCATTCTTCGTTCTATTTTTGTGCCATATGCGCAATAGTAGATATATGAACGTAAAAAATATGCTATGTTCTTCGTTATGACATCAGTCGTGTGGCTCAATTGAACAAATTTGTTGCCCATGACCCTCTTGGGTTTATAGATTTGTCAATCTATATACACAAAAGCTTGTATTCGTGCTCTTTGATCCTAGCAACATCAAAAACAATAGTGCATTGTTCAAATCCCACATGGTTGGCGTTGACTAAGTGGTGGTGCTCATATTGTGGTTGGCGTTGACAAAGTGCTTTTGGGGGGGACAAGAAAGAAGATTACACATGGTTCAAATAATTGATGGCCACTCTTGCTCATGGAAAAAAACCGTTCCATAATAGAGCCGTATTCAATGACAAAACAGCAAAACTTTGACTTTTGTCCATTATGGTAAGACAAAGAAGTCTCCACTTTGACTTTATACTCTTCTTCTAACTCCTCTTGGTCCTTTCTCTTTCTCTTTCTCTTTCTCTAATATGTTCCTCCTCTTCATTAGATATTGTTATTTTCTTTAACCATAATAAAAACACAAATTCCTCTTAAGAACACTATCATACAAATACAAATTATAAACTTAAACAAAAATCTACACTTTGCTATCCCTTATCTACATAAGAGTAATGCATAGTGAACCATTACCAAAAAAGGAAGATGGAGACATAAACTTGGGGCTTCCCCGCCGCTACCAGGTTTCTTGGCGGGAACCGGTCGTGAGGTAGCCGGCGATTCGATACCCCGTTACCAGCGCCGTCGACGCCAGGAAGCCGAAGGCCGCGAGCCCCATGGCCACCGCTATGTCCGCCTGCACGCAGAACCCGCCCTCGCACGCGCCACCGCCCCTCACCCGTCTCGCATCCGCCGCGCCCGCCGCACCAGCCGCCATTGCCATGTATGCGAAGGCCTGATCCATACGCACGCGCAATAGCTAGATTATTTATGTACTGATTTGTTACGAAGTAAAAGCGGTGATCTTGCTGGGACTACGAGGCTGGCCTGGTCGTGAGCGAAGTCAAAGAGGAGCTGCATGGGCTCCGGGAAGAGGGTGGCGCCGCCCGTCAGGATCTGGTAAACGGAAGCGCACGTCTCAAAGAGAGAGTAGGCGGCCACGATCGCGTTGGCGGCGAGCACGAACCTGCGTCAGTGTTCCCCGACATCAACAGAAAAGAGACAGAGCCGCATCCGGAAACAGAGAGGGGAGGAGAAATTAAGTACCGGAAAGAGTGGAAGCGGAGCCAGGAAGGGGAGGAGATGGTGGCGGTGACGATGACGGCGGCCAGGGCGAAGCCGAAGGTGACGAGGCGGAGCAGCAGAGTGAACAGGTGGAGGCGGCGGCGATGATGGTGTGCCGGCGACGGAGGGGTGGAGGGGTGGGCAGAGGCGGAGGCGGCGCCTCCACCCTCGCCGTTGTGGAGCGGGGAGGCCATGGCACGTCGAAAACTGGTGCTAACTAGGATCGGAGGAAATGGTGGAATTAATTAACGGCGGATTGGGCGAGGTGGAGGAGCGGCGCAGGCTGGAAACTAGAATCACGAGAAAGAAGGAGAAAGCGTGGCACGATGTGATCGATCGATGCTTACAGTCACTCGCTGTTGCCCTGCTCGCTTATCACGTTCCGATGGAGCCTCAATCAGTTTCTTTCCTGATGTTTGCATTAAATTTTGTCAACGACGTCCAACAAACAGCGGGGTCACTGGCGCAAATTCCATGACACCAGTTGAAATGTGGAATGGCCAGCGCGAGGACGGCCGCTTTCCAGGGCCAGTTTACACGGAGAATCCGCGGCCAGAGGAGGAAATTAAAAAAAAAGAGCTCATACTGATAGAATAAGCACACGAGAATCGATTTTATTTCATTCTGAGATATCAACCTTCGTTAACTGATTTCGGAGATTTTTTTAAAATTATCAAATTTTACGACGAGTATTCATTGTAAATTTATAATAAATATATTAATTCATTAAAATTCTAGGACGAATCCCTTGTTCACCGTAAATTCTTAATAATAACTCGGTTACAAAATACGTTGCAAAATATATAACGAATATTATTTTTTGTTACTAAATCTATGACAAATAATTTTTTCATCTAAAATTTTACAATGTCTCCCTTCCCGAAAGAAAGAACGTAAAATTCTTATTCCTTTCCGTATAGACCAAAAGATTGGATCTAGTCATAAGAAGAATATTTGGTATAAATAACTCATTTCTTAGTCTTCGACTCTCTCAGTCACTACGAGCGCCACCCCGATCAGTGCAATGGGATGTGTCTATTTATCTATCTCTTGATTCGAGATGGGAGCAAGTTTGAAAAGGATCTTAGAGTGTCTAGGATTTGACCGGGAGGGTCTATTAATGCGTTTTTTCCCATCGGAATTATTTCACAAATAATTATCATGGTGAAAGAGAAGAGGGAACAAGTATTTTTTTTATCGCTGATTTTATAACTGATTCTATCCGAGAGTCGAGGTGACGGACGTTGGGGATGCGACGCTCCTGTTGACCGTGCGTGGACCTCCGATGAGACTAGCCTGCAAGCACAAAAGCATCAGTGTCGAGCCAGGGAGTGGTTCCCCGACGATTACCCTCCGACGCTCAAGTCAGATCTCCGACGAAAACAGCAAGCAAGCAAAGAAACGAAAGTGACAGCGTAACTATAGCTACAGTAGAATGAGCATACCTTCGTCGAAGCTTGGGGATCCTTTATATAGAGTTCCTAGGGGTGTGTGTGCACGCTCCTCGAGGCATGCACGCATCTCAAAGCTTCTCCTGATAAAATGTGTCCGAAAAGTATATCTGACACCATACCTCAATAGTCCGAGCATATCCTGACAATACAGTGGAAGTTTCCGTCATACGATTCTCTGCATGATCATGCCGCCAACCATACTGTCTGTCTGTGGCACGGGTCTTGAGGAGGATACTAGTCGATCCTGCCTTTGTCTGTTAGTGGGTCGAGCGGGTGGGCCGCTCGGCCAGCTTTTGTCTACTAGTGGGTCGAGCGGATGACCGTTTGGCTAATTCTGCTGTCTGGGCCGAGCGAGGAGGTCACTCGGCTATTTCCACTGTATAGGTTTGCTGGGTCGGGTCTGCGCTTCGCTAGCCGTGATCTGATTCTGTGGCCGATCCGGATGTCCGTCCGACACATGCCCAGCCACTCGACACATGACTTGTCGGTCGACGCTTGCTCTGGCGATAGTCTTCGAGCGTCAGAAGCTCGGTGCGAGACCAAGTTGTAATAACGTTAGACCGACCATTCCTTAGTCCGTTCGACTGATGGGGTTGCTCCGTCGGATGCTAGCCTGGAGGTATTTGACTGTCTTGATTTTGACCTTCCACGTGGCGTTAACCTCCTGTGAGGTGGGGCCCAACCTTATCACCGAATCAATAACAAATATTTATTTTTATCGTCAAATTACAGCTAAATTTAGCAAAATAATTTTTATTACTATTAATTAGCAATAATTTATATTTTTATTGTAAAATTTATCTGAAATTTAGGACGAAAAATATTCATGGTAAATGTTCATCATAAAATCATTGATTTTTTTTATGGAAAGAAAAATACACAAAGGAGATTATAAATTAATCTTTGGAGTGGACTTATTTTTTTTTAATAACAAACAGCCTCTATAAAAGGTAGATCCGTTACCTTAGGGGCCCCCCTAATGTCGGCCCCACGGATATGGAGGGAGGTTCATGCAGGTACACAGGTCATAGGTGCATGGCGGGGTAAACTCCAGGTCATCAGTTCCTGAGAATCGACCCCTGGCCATTACGCAGAGATACCATGTGCCCACCGTCTGCGCTACGCCCTGGGGGCAACAAGCAGCCTCTATAAGTTTGATCTAGGATTGCAAATGAATCGAGTTGAGCTCGAGCTTGGGTTGACTCGAGTTTGAGAAAATTAAAGAGGCTCAGCTCCAGTGGCGTAGCTAGGATTTTCACTCAGGAGGGGCAAAGCGATGGAGTCGGTGAACGATGACGGTGATGCTAGCAGTAAACAAGGGTGTCGACTAAGCGAAAGAAATCAATTAAGTAAATTTCACCTCAATTAAAAGGTGTTTTTTATGAAGCATTGGCGAAGCGACGACATTAGCCAAATGAAGACAATGACCATGCAATAAATTAATGACAGTGACAATGGTAGCAATCAGTGTCCGACTATAGTGACTTGGGCTATAACGGTAGCGACATGTCGCAAAAGATTTTGTGGGTAAAATTAGAGAGGAAAATAAAAGTTTGGGATTAGAGAAAGAAGAAGAAAAACGGATAAAGAAAAAAATTGATTTGGGAAAAGAGGAAAATGAGTTAGGTTGAAAGGGTATTAATTGGATTTTTTTGCTAAAAAGATGAGAAAGTTTTAAAATTTATGACTATATATTTTTTTGTTTTTTTTTTCCATCGTATTAATATTTTCCTTGAATTCCAGGGGGTGCGACCACACCTCCTGAGCCTTATATAGCTACGCCCCTGCTCAGCTCGAGCTTAGTGAGTTTTTGAATTTGAGCTCGAGTTCGGATCAGCCATTTAATTATGGGCTCGAGTTTGGCTCACAAACAGTAAATTTAAATGTAAGTACAAACTGGGATTTAAACCTTCAACCTTTAACAATCTTATAAAACACTCTAACCACAAACAACTCCTCAACGTATTACTTAATTTTAAATAGTAATTATTTTAAATATTAAAATATTAAATTAGTCGAGCTCGAACAGGCTCGACGAGCCTTCGAGCTAATATTAAATGGGTTCGAGATCAGCTTGAATATTAAACGAGCCGGCTCGAACTCGGCTCGAGCTCGGTCAACTCCAAGCTCGAGTCGAGGTTTGACCAAGTCACTCACAAGTGACTTGACTCATTTACACCCTTAATTTGATCTGTAGCGAGAAAATTGTCCTCCTCTTAGTTCTTCACAGGCCATTCTTACCGATGGGAAGTGAGGAGGGATGAGCAGATTGTGGTATTACTTGTGCCGGTCGATCATTCATAAGGCCCCTTGCCCAAGCTTTGTATGTGATGGACGGCTCCTGCTGTGAGCGAATGTATTTACCTTTTGTCATCATTCTATCTGTCAATGTGATTTGGTATGTAATTATCATATATATATATATATATATATATATATATATAATTTTGATATGTAATTAATAGATAATCTAATATGGTTTGGTTATAAAATATAATCTATTTGGTTTAACCCTTAACATATTCATTTCAGAAAAAACAAATTAGATTTTTTTTTATAAATGTTTTTCGTTAATCTCATAATCACATAAAACCTCACGTCCAAAGTAATCACATCCCCAATTATATCCTCTAGTTGATGACGTGAGAATTACTCAACATCAATCAAACATCATACACGCTTCAATAGTATAATCTTAAATAGATAATTAAAATTATCAATAATAATTTCCAATCAAACATTTCCTAAATTTAGTGTCTGAGCTAGCTTATTAGTCGTCTGTACCAATTATCAATTTGTTTTTAAAAAAATAATATCAATTGTTAATTGATATACACACGACGATGAGTAATGAGTGAGTTCAAATACTATCCTTATTGTTAGGATCAAGCTTATCCAGTAAAAATTCTCTGGATAGTAATTTACAATCAACAGAATGGATCATATAAATTGATTGATTTAGTAAAAATTCTCTGGATAGTAATTTACAATACAAGCTTATCCTTATTCTATCTATTTAATAGGTAGGATCTATCTCTATCAACTAATAAATGTAATAATTCATTCTTGGATCATAAATTATAATCCAGAGGATGAATCATATAAATTGATTGATGAAGATGAATCCTACTTATTTAATAGGTAGGATCTATCTCTATCATAAATTGTGATCCAGAGGATACGTACTAAGTTTACCTTACCACAATAGCGAACCGTGGAGGTGATCGATAGTTGACGTGTCATGTGGAGGATGACGAGCACAACCACGGTGACAATAACCTAATCTTTTAACTCACGGACGACGCCTACTAGCCTTTGGAATAATGATTAGCACATATGAAAGACATTTATCTCGACTTTGTCAAGATTCGAACCACAAATTTCATAATAACAACACCTCATGCACTAACCATTAGACTCAGAAATACTCATGATATTCATGGATTCCCGTGTAGTGGTGTAAACGAGTTAAGTTCGATCAAATTTTATGATGTTTAAATTTATCTGATAAAGTAATTAACTCAAATTAAGTTAAGCCTAAAGTGAATGAAGATGTTAAATTATTGTTCAAGTTTAACTTGATTTTTTTTTATGAGCTGGATAGTAGTTCAGATTTTATTTGAACTTGATTGATTTATTGAGATATTTTTAAGTTCTCAAATTTAAATTTATTTAATTGTTTGAAATTTCTAACACTTTGTTGTAATTAAAAAAGGCTATGATTTCTAAAGGGCACTCAAGACGACAGCGATGCCAGATGGTTTCACTATGACTCCATGTGATGTGTGCAAGAGCAAAGATGGCACACTTAGCTTATGCAAATGATTTTGCTACTATTTGCGCGTGCAAATGAGCCCACGATCACCACTATTGCAAATGATTTTGCTACTATTTGCGCGTGCAAATGAGCCCACGATCACCACTATTGCTGGTTGCTTAAAGGATTTTAGGGGCTGCATCCGAATCTTACAAATCAAGCATGTACCTAGCCAGCATCACCAAGCAAGCTGCAGACAGATTGCTGCAGCTCACTGGTTTTTAACGTGCACTACACAAAAAATAAAGACTTTGGGATAAATTTTGGGATGAATTTGAAAAAAAATCATTATAAAATATTTAGAAATAAAATTTGGGATGAAAAATTTTTCGTCCCAAAATTCTTGTTGCCAACGTTTGGAACGAATATTTGTTTGTTGCAAATTTCACAACGAATTTGGGGACAAAATTGACGACGAATAATATTTTCGTCCCCAAATTCATTGCCAAATTTGCAACAAAAATCTCTATTTGTCCCAAAATACTATACAATTTTGCAACGAAAATTTATTTTATTGTAACCTTAGCAACGAATTTAGGGACGAATTCGGGGATGAATTTAATTCTGTTGCCAAATCTGTCCCTAATTTAGCGACAAAATTTGGCAACGAATTAGATTTTCGTTGTCAAAGTCGTCGCTAATTTTCATGACACATTGTAACGAATATTATTTTTGTTGTAAAATTTGTGACGAATTTGACAACGAAAATACTAATTTTATTTGAAAAAATAAATATTCATTCCAAATTTCGTCCCAGATTCTGGGATGAATCCGCAGTTCTGTCCCAGATTCTGGGATGAATTTACAGATTTGTCCCAGAATCTGGGACGAAAATAATTTTATTGGGAAATTATCGATGTACAGTGATTTACAATAAGGTTGGGACAAATTATTTTCGTTGTCAAATTCGTTCCTAAATAAAAAAAAAATCCAGCAACAATACATTTCTACTATTCCCATCAATACATACACATATACAACAAATTCAAATAACAAAATATATGCATTCAACACATCCTAATTAACAATATCACATCCTATTTTACATCTATTAATAATTGAAATCAAATCACAATACAACAAATTCAAAGGTCTCAACATCTTCTTCAAACGACTCCAAAATATTATACAAGTTCAACACTCCAATATTTATACAAGTCCAATAATCCAAGAAGTTAAACAAGGATTTAAATTTTAAAAAAAACTAAGAGACAACAACTCATCTTCTTTCTCCACAAAAACTTTCATCCCCATCAACTCTTCTTTTCCTGCACACAACCAAACTAATAAACCAGATCATGTGTAACCAGAAAGATAATGACTTAAATTCTAACAGTCTCATAATTCTAACAGTTTTATTTGTATCAAATTGTTATGATATAACATATTTCACCTTATCAAACAAGGTCTACAAATATTGTATTTCATCAAATATGGAGAGAATGAGATGTATTCTTAAGATTCTTATAATATGAAAATGTCTCAAATGAAGAAAGCACAAACTAATATATGAGCAATTAGTTGATACTAGTCTTTTAGTACTCATGGTTACTTGGGTGGTAGGAAAACTCTAATCATAATTTGGAATTTGAAGTAATAATGCAGTAATAGCAAATTTCAACGAATATATAAAAAGATTAATAGCTTTATTTAACTTTTCAAATATAACTGATTTAAAAATAAATAAATAAATAAAATTAAAAGTATAACATGTTCAACTACGGGTGTATTATTTAATACTTACTTTTTTCTCCGACATATATTTTGCCTCACCAACCCTGTTAAAAACAAATTAACAATATTAAATAAAATAAAAATTAGAAAAGTTAACAAGACATGGATTAATGTATAAAATACTAATTATGAGATAAATAATCATCATACATAATTAAAATCATGAACTAGCATCACCACCATCATCGTTATCATCGTCGCCATCATCATCATCGTCACGCGGAGGAATCTGACTTAGAGCGGAGCTTAACTGAAGGTGTCGCATGATAAAATCTTGTTGTCGGCGCAACTCTCTCATATCTTGCTCCATTTGCACCTTTTCTAGGTCTATTTGCGCCCTTTCTAGGTCTCTTTGCGATAATATTTCCTTCAGATTGCTAACTTCTTCAGTCAAGTTATTTACTTGGGTCGTAAGTGCTGGTGAGGAGGAAGATGTTCCAACTATTCTTTGGGTTCTGCTTAAGGAACTCATCCCCAGTATCCTTCCTCCTTTTGGTCCTCCACTAGCCTCCAACCATAAACTCAAATTATTACCAACAGAGTCCTCAGACCCCTGACTATCGACACTAGCAGCTTGTGAGCATGTTTGTGCTAGCTCGAGCTCATCATATTTTTCCTATTTTTTAAAAGACATAAAATATTATTAGATATAATAGAAACACATATAATATTCGACGAAGGTACTTAACTACTAAAATATAAATCATATATTAAGATCAAATAAATAATAATTCCAACCTTTACTGCTTTTGCTCTAGCCTCACTCCAAGTCTTATCTTTTTTCCTAAAAGTGCGGGTGAAAGTATTAATGAAAGAGGGCTCCTTCCCCATCTCCTTGGTCTGAAAAAACATGATTACAAATAATGAAATAATTTGATATAGATAAAAAATTATTGTAAGAGTTAAAAAATTACTAATCTTTGTCTATACTCATCTATGTCAATCGAGCCTCTCGCATATATAGCAGATGAGTCACCGGAATTGTGAGATTGATTCATTCTATTCAGGTTACTCCTTTGCTTACTCTCCCCCGTTGCCCAAAAGTTGGTGATCCTCTCCCAATTTTCTTCGGCGATGAAGTTTGACTTTTTTCCCCGACTCTTGGCGTGACTTAATACATGTCTAATGTGATCGCCACATTTCTTTTTAAAGATGCTACAGATCTCCATTTCATCATTCGGGTCCCAATTATTTAACCGCTGAAATGGAGAAAAATAATGTATTATATATTCACTTTAAATTTGAATTAAACTCAAGAAAATATACCTTGAACTCGCTCCACCACAATTATTTTGTGGCCGGTGGAGTGCTTGAATATGTCAGCGATTCTCCCCCCAATGATTATTCACGATTCTATTAATTTCATGAACAACTTGTATATGATTTTCAAATCTGCATTAAATTTCAAACAAACAATGTTAAATAATTAAGATAGATAAAAACAAAAAAAAATTTATAATACTTACGAATCTCCGATGGGGACTAAAAAAGCTCGATCATGTAGGACCGTTAGATTCGATAGAGGGGGGGTGAATATCGATTCGCAAAACAAGAGTTTAAGCGCAGCGGAAAAAGATAAAGTAGACACAAATATTTTTACTTCGTTCGGAGCCTGTGACGACTCCTACTCGAAGGCCCGTGGTCCTTGACCACTTTCGTTGGGCAATCACTAGCAAGTCGAAATATGATTACAGAAAAAGTACAGGAGATGCTAGTAATAATAAAGCAATACCGACAAAAAGAAAATTAAACAAAAACCGGAAGAGCACTTTTGTCGGAGCGTTGTTGGCGTCGCACTTGAACGTCGAGCAGCAAGATCAGCAGAAGAGTTCTCAGTCAAAGTTGATTCTGAAGCTCCTGTCTGGGGCTTCTTTTATATGCTGTTCCGGGCGCCTGGATCCCTTCCGGGCGCCTGGAGTGTGACGTAACTGCTCAAATCAAGATGCTCCACGTAGCGAGGGGTCTGGATAAAATTCGCCTTCCGGGCGCCCGGATCCCCTCCGGGCGCCCGGACCACCTTGTTCCAGAAAGACTCCTTTTTCCTGCAAAACAAGGTTAGTCCGAGGCAAATATATATCCTGTAAAATAAATGGTTAGCACAGTTAAAGTTCAACAGATAGATAAAGAGAGTATGACTTAGATTCCGTCTTTCCGAGACTGGAATCTAGTCACGATCTCGACTTAGACATCCGAAATGGATCTAAGCCGGATCGACGCCTAATGTCCCCTTCCCGGGAACGCGTCCTCACAGTCACTCCCCTCCAGTGACTTACCTCACTTACCTGCCAGACGTCCGGTCAGCCCGTCGACCCGTCTGGACTTCTCGCCAAGCGTCCGGTCAGCCCGTCGACCCGCTTGGACTTCTCGCCAGCTATTCGGTCAGCCCGTCGACCTAGCTGGACTTCTCGCCAAGCGTCCGGTCAGCCCGTCGACCTGCTTGGACTTCTCGCCAGCTATCCGGTCAGCCCGTCGACCTAGCTGGACTTTTCCTGCACACTTGATCAAAGTGTCAGACAACAACACAACTAACTTAACCTATTTGTCATTCATCAAAACCTGGGTTAGACCGTTAGTGCTACCCGCACCAACAGATCATTCCTAAACTCAGCAAATGAGTTTCTTGCAGAGTCAGAAAGATCTGTGGGCATTGGCAACTGCACGGGCGATGGTACTGGCGGCGGCCAATTTGAAGCTGGTGGAGAAGGTACATGAGAAGGTCCTGCCTGATCAGGGGGTGACACAGGTACACTGGCAGGGGATGAATCTGTCTCATCTTGTGATCTCCGTCTACATCCACCACAGTGAAATATATGCTGAAAATTCCAATATAAAATAAAGTAAATTGTAAATTTGATGCATAAAAAAGAACTTTTAAAAACTTACCATTTTTCTTCAAATAGCTTGTAGAATAAGAGGGGAAAAATATTAGATGCCAACTCTAATTACCTGTAGGAATAAATACAGTGTATTAACTGATAAAATAAATAAAATTATAAATGAGACAGTAAATATGTTCTCATTCATAATTTTAACCTAATATATTTACTGTGGTGATTTTTTAACCCGATTTTCATTAAATTCAAGTTAAAAAATCACGATACTCAAAATATTAGGGTAAAATTATAGATGAGGACATTATACGATCAGGAGAAAACTAGAAACTCATAGACTCTTATTTCTTGAAATTCGGACATCTGTAGATCTATATTTTAAATTTTAAACACATATTCAAACGTGCGTTAAACGCTAACATACTTAATTAATACTAAACTATCTATGTTTCACTAAATATTAACCTAGGGATGTTGGAATTTCATGAAATAAATTTCTATGGGTTCCTAATTTTCTCATGATCTTAAAAATATCTTTATCCATAATTTTAACATATTATATTGAGTGTGATGATTTTTTTATCATGAATTATGTCATATTCATGTTAAAAAAATCACCACACTCAATATATTAAGTTAAAATTCGGGATTATGATATTTTTATGATCAAGAGAAAAATATGAACGTATAGAAACTTGTTTTATTAAATTCTGATATCTCTAGGTCCATATTTAGGCCTTCCGAATTATTGTTCTTTTATTTTTAAATTTTTTTAAATCCGGGACGAGTCTAGAATTCGTCCTAGAATCAGGGACAAATTTTGCGACGAAAATTATTTTCGT
The DNA here is from genome assembly GCF_018446385.1 of Zingiber officinale. Classification (NCBI taxonomy): domain Eukaryota; kingdom Viridiplantae; phylum Streptophyta; class Magnoliopsida; order Zingiberales; family Zingiberaceae; genus Zingiber; species Zingiber officinale. The sequence continues at coordinate 27,181,783 of NC_056000.1, read as the reverse complement.
TGGGAATTTACGACGAAAATATTTTGTTGCAGATTTTGCTTCTAATTTGGGTCAAATTTTGTATTTGTCGCCAAAATTGTTGCTATTTTGGGACGAAAAATTTTTGTCCCAAACTTTCGTCCCTAAATTATTGTTTTTTTTTGTAGTGGCGGAACTTTGCCATTCCGCTATCTTGGCATCCCCCTCGTATCGGAGAGGCTCTACACTAACAACTATGGGGCTTTGATGGAGACAATAACTCGAAAGCTTGCATCGTGGCTGAAGCACACCCTCTCGAATGTCGACAAGTTCGAATTGGTGAAGATGATGCTTTAAGATATCAAGTGTTTTTGGCTATCCATATTAACCGTGCCATATCATTGATCAGATCCATGCCAAATGCTTGACATTTGTATGGTCGACCAAGCATTCACCGCCTTATATATATCACCATCGGTACCTTCTGTACACAGATATCTAGGTGTAGCAAGCAAAGGTGACAGACTAGTCACTCATCAAGCGACTGACCCAGATTTGACAGGAGATACATGTTGGTGCAATCGTCCTCCAAGGTTTTAATGTCAGACAAATATGTTTAAGTATGTTTAAGTATGGAGCTTGATCTAGAGAAGTCCTAATTGTAGGCTAGGCAAGGGAAGTCCTAGTTGGAGGTTAGGCAAGGAGAGAAATCTCAATATATTGTGGAAGCCAGGTGGATAGGTCTGGAGGACTTGATCCATGGGTAGCCGAATACTGAGTCCTAGTTGTAGGCTAGATAAGGGAAATCTCAGTATATCGTGGAAGCCAGGTGGATAGGTTTGGAGGACCTGATCCCTGGGTAGCCGAATACTGAGTCTTGGTGAGTGAAGCCAAGTGGAGAAAATCCTAGGGGGTGGTAACCTTAGGTTCTGGTGAGTGAAGCCAGATGAAGTAAATCCTAGGGAGTGGTAACCTTAGGTAACGAGAAGTCTTGGAGGAGTGAACTCCAAGCAAGGTTGATCAGATGGTTTTCGGTCGACCGCGCGCGGTCGACCGAACCAGCGGATCTCGGTAAATCTAGGTTTAGGTTTACCATTGTTTTTTGTATTATTATTATTGCTGTTGGCTAACATAATATTGCAGGAAAAGTCTTAGTGGATCAGGTGATCAGACACTGAGCAGGCAAAAGTCCACACAGGTCTAGAGACCATGTTTGGCAAGTAAGTTGAGGTAAGCAACTGGAGGAGCGATAGTGAGGTCGAGTTCCTGAAGGGAACAACCTTAGGTCACTGATCCAACTGAAGAAACTGGGAAGGTTTCCAAGTTGAGACCAAGACAGTTCTACTGTCTATATTACTCATGCATTATATTACTGTGCTAACCTTTATTTTGCAGGAATATTATTTAACTTTGTTTTGCAGATTCGGCCTGATCGGTCGACCGAACAGGAGGATCGGTCGACCGAACCAGTTTGACTCAGACCAGAGATCAGTTCAGACCAAAGCGAAGCACAGTCCGATCGAAGCTTGATCGGTCGACCGAACCAGGGATCGGTCGACCGATCCAATCAGCATTAAACAACATTAAAAGAAGATCTCGGCAGATTTCGACGAACAAGGAAAAGGCTTGTTCGGTCGACCAAAAAGATGGTTCGGTCGACCGAACCATTAAAGACCAGTTAATGCAGATTTCCGAGCCAGCGTCACACTCCAGCCAGGAAGGAAGGAGGGAGCGGGTTCAGTCGACCGAACAGTGGGATCAGTCGACCGAACGCCCAAGGCCTATAAAATGAGGTTCGAAGTCTGAGGCCCATAGAACTTTCTGATCAATTCTTGTGCTCCTCTGCAAGCTGCTCACGCTACTCATCTTCGTCAAGCTCAGCAAGCAACATCATCCGGAGTACCGACCTAAGCCTCATCTGCAATTCACTTGTCGGTATAATCTTATTTATGCTTGCATTGTAATTTTATTTAAGCAAGATAGTAGGGTGTTATTATCTTGCTTCATTGTATGATTCACTTCTTTCCGAGGATTTCGGAAAGAAGGATTATAGTGCTTCGCCCATCGGTCCGGTCAAGGACCGCGGGGCTTCGAGTAGGAGTCGAGTTAGGCTCCGAATGAAGTAACCGAATTGTGTCTCTTTCTAATTTCCGCTGCTTAACTTTGAGTGTTAAAAATACGATAAGAAAAGTTTTAAAAGACGCGATATTCACCCCCCCCTCATCATCGTACTACTCGATCTATCAATTGGTATCAGAGCCTGGTAGCTCTGAAATTACTTAACCGTTTTTCGAGAAACTTTTAAAACATTTTTCTTTTCTTTAAATTTTTTTTAGTAATACTTTTTGCTCTTAATCTCGCACTGCTAATCCCAAGATGAAAGTCTTGGAAATTTGTTTTCTATTTCTTTTCTTGCAAGAATGTCGACATCCCATCAAGAAGGAAGAAGCATCTATGAACCTCCACCGTACAATAAAATCTACTTCAATTCTTGGATGCAAATGATGGAATGCTTCGTTGGAAGCAACAATTTCGATAACTGGATTACACTAAGACAACCTTCTCAAAACTCAGAATCGAACACAAAGGTAATGAATATGTTAATAAATATTTTGCCTAATGAAGTTTTGTGTCAATTAGAAGATTACAAGAACGCATTCGAGATGTGGACCAAATTGATCGAGCTTCACAAGACTCCATTGAGGCTAGAAGATCAAGGCGAAAGTGAATCTGAATCTCAATCCGAAGAGTTATCCTCAGAACCAGATCTAGAAGAACAAGATTAAATCAGCTTCATCGCACTAGTGGCTGAGGAGGAGGCTGATGGATCCGAACCCGAGTCCGACCAAACACTCGAGCCTGAATCCGAAATGGCAATGGTCAAGGGGGAGAATCCTAATGCGGATTCAAAAGGTAATCTTGTAAATACAAAAGTTAAAGAACACATAACATGTTTTAATTGCAGTGAAAAGGGGCACTACAAAAATAAATGCCCAATGAACAAATCCACACAACCGGAGGCAAAGGAAGAACCAATGCCTGGAGTCCGGAAAAAGAAGGACCACATCGAATGTTTCAAGTGCAAAAAGATGGGGCATTACAAATCTCAATGTCCAGAGAGAAGACTCAAGGATTCAGGAGGAGCAAATATAGTAAATAAATTTATGTTACATGAAAAATTGAATGCTTTAGATCCTTCTTGTTTGAATTATAATTTGAATTTGAAAAAGCATGAAAATCCTACATTAACATTACTTAACAAAAATAATAAAACTTAATTAATTCAAATATAATTAAAATTGACCAAATTAACCCAAACCTTAATCAAGACTCAGATCTATTTAATCAATATATTCAAGATAATTCGAATCAAAATAATAATTATCTAAAATTAACTAATAGTAAACAGAACTTAACTAAAAATTTAGAAAGCAAAAATAAGAAATTAAACTATAAATCAAAATTTAGAAAACTAAAAAAATAAAATAATATTTTGAAAAATAAAAACAATAAATAAAAAAATATTATTAATAATTTTATCAACTCACAGAATCTAGATTTAAGTTATAAATCAAAACCAAATCTAAAACAAAACTTTCATAAACTTAATTATAATCATGTACCTTTTAATTATGAAACTAATCAATATTGATAATAAAAATAATAACAATAGCAACAACAACAACAACAAAGTAATACTAATAAATAATAGCAATAATAATAAATAAATATTAAATAATAACAATAATAAAATAACAACATAATAATAATAATAATAACGATAGTAATATTAAATAATAACAATTTAAATAAAACAACAGTAACAATAATAATAAAACAAAACATGAATATTAATAAACAATTTGTATCATGCATGACTTGTTTGAATTGTTTGAGTTGTCATTGTTGGGACCAAAATGTAGCTAAGGGGGGGGGGGGGGGGGGGAATAGCTCAGCGCGATCTCGTGCTCGTCGTTGCTCGTTTCTTGTGATGATGTGCAGCGGAAAATACAAGAACACAAATACAACAACGCTAACTCAAGGATTTACTTGGTATCCACCTCACAAGAGGTGACTAGTCCAAGGATCCACACACTCACGCACTCTCCACTAATAAAACACTCCTTTTCGGTAATTACTGAAGGCGGAGAAGCCCTACAAGCTCACACTACAAGAAGAAGGGGAAAGGGAACAAAATACAAGCAAAAGCTTACAAGTTTGCGCAAGAAAACCCTAACCCTAGATTTCTTCTTCTTGTTGTAGATCCGCCTCTCGACTTGGAAGAACCTCCAAGAACTTCAAGAACTGGCGGTGAGAACTCTGTGGAGAAGCTTTGTGAAGATTTGTGCTCGCTGGAGAAGAAGGTCGTAAGTTATGTCGACGAAATCGCACACCAACGTCTTTATCCAGCGCCAACGGTCGGATCCCAATCGATTGGATTGCTCCTAATCGATTGGGGAGGCTTTGGATCGATCGGTTAATCGATCCAGAGCGCCTCTGTGCTCCTGGGAATCACCTGGATCGATTGGTCAATCGATCCAGATCCCATCGCGTGAAATCGCGCCTCCCAATCGATCGACTGATCGATTGGGGGCTCTGGATCGATCGACCGATCGATCCAAAGCTATTCTGTGTGATCGCACACTTCTCCCAATCGATCCACTGATTGATTGGGAGGAGGCTTGTCGCGAAGACTCACCCAATCGATCGATTGGGCATGAGCCAATCGATCGGTTGATCGATCCAGCCCATGTAAGACTTGCCAAATCAAGTCCAAACGCCCCTCAAACCAACATCCGGTCAACCATGACCTGTTGGTACATCATGCCTAGCATCTGATCACTCTTGCCCTGCTAGAACTCTCTCACCAAGTGTCCGATCAATCCCTTTGACCCACTTGAACTTATCTTAACCAGGTGTCCGATCAACCTTGATCCACTTGGATTTCCCGTGCCAAGCATCCGGTCAATCCCTTTGACCTACTTGGGCTTCCCAACACCAGATGTCTGATCAAACTTAATCCATCTGAATTTCTTGTGCCTGGCTTCACTCACCAAGACTTTCCTTCCGCCTAACTTCACTCACTAGGACTTCTCATTTGCCTGGCTTCACTCACCAGGACTTTCCATACTGCCTAGCTTCACTTACTAGGTCTTTCACCTGGCTTCACTCACCAGGATTTTTCAACTGCCCGGCTTCACTCACTGGGACTTTCACGTGGCTTCACTCACCAGAATTTTCCAACTGCCCGGCTTCACTCACTGGGACTTTCACCTAGCTTCACTCACTAGGGTTTTTCTTTCTACCTGGCTTCACTCACCAGGACTTTCAGTCTGCCTAACCTCCCAGTTAGGACTTTCACCTGGCTTCACTCACCAGGATTTTCCAGTCAAGTATCCAGTCAACCTTGACCTACTTGACTCTCCTTTACAATCTCACCACATGAACAATTGCACCTGCAATTTCCATATCTTGTCTCCATGTATTGTCAAACATCGAAACCCAAACATCAAGACTCGAGCTTGAACCAATTCAAGCTCAGCCAACCAGGTCAACCTTGACCTAGGGAATATTGCACCAACAATCTCCCCCTTTTTGATATTTGACAATACCACTAGTAAGTTAGGCTAATCCCATAGCCTCAACTCCTTTCATGCCAATATGAGAATGATGGTTTCCTTCATTTTCCTCCTTTTTAGAGGGCAAGCTCCCTCTTAGGTAATGAAGGCCTAACTTAACCCTACATTCTCCCCCTATTGGTACACATCAAAAACTCTCGCCCTGAAGAGTTACCCAACGTTGTTTACAACTTCACTTGTTGTTCACAACACAATAACGAAGGTCCCATACCCTTCATTATTCTAAACTCTCATCCTTGAGCATATACCACTTGGTATATTCACACACGATTCAAATAAATGTCCCATACCCTTCATTGTCATCAATTTGCTCATCCGTGAGCAAACACCACACGATAATGAAGATATCCACTCTTCATTTCATTCAAACGCCCAACCTGAGCATTTTCGCTAAACAAGGTTAACCACCTTCTCATGTCCTTAAAGAGTAACTCCCCCTAAAGACATGCACGCAACTTCTGTCATTGCACCAACAATGACTTGGAATCCCTAAAATTTTAGGAAGCCCAAAAATTAGAAGTTTTAAGATTCATAAATTTAATAATGAAACCAAACCATAACCTAAACTTCGACTTAGTCTTCCTTAACCAATCCATCCTTGTTTTCATCATGAAAACTCCCCCTAAATATATACAAATGTGTTTGAGGGGTTAGGAATGATTACCTAGACTAAAAAGAGTTCAAAATGCTGAAATCAGACTTTCTCAGCCAAAATCAACATCCCCAATCGATTGGAGTTGGGTTCCAATCGATTGAATCCGGCTGAATCGATCCACTGATCGATTCAGACTGCGTGGATCGATCGACTGATCGATCCAGCGAACTTCTGCTCGCAAGAAATGCCTTCTCAATCGATCGCTCGATCGATTGAGGCACTTCAATCGATCGGTTGATCGATTGAAGCTCTGAAAAAGCTGAAATTCAATTTCAGTCAATTTCAGAAACTCCCCAAAAATTCTACAAAATTCAAAAAATTATGAAAATTCATGTAGACATTCCTTAGGGCATATATTATCATGGAAAAATAGTTTTCTAAGAAAATACTTCATATTTTCCAAGATTGACACAAACTAGAAAACTTGTAAAAACTTTAGTGTTTTCTTCTAGTTTGTGCTCAACTATTCAATGATGATTACTATCAAAAGATAGCCTTCACCAAGATTTTCTAAAAGCATTTTAAAATAATTTTCAAAATCAATATCCAACCATGTTCCTTGGGCTTAATGCACATGACTTGTACATTAGCTTTCTCAATGATTGGAAACCACATAACTATGTGTTTTGATGAACTTAAAACTCAAAAGAATGCACTAAATCAACATATTGATTTTTGTTCATCATCCTAACATCTCACCTGTATTTAATGTGTATGAAACCACATACAAGTCACCTTATAGTTCTTTTGTGAGATGTAAAGTTTGGTTTTGTCCTAATCTAGGGATCATGCATATCTATTTAGGCATTTGAGGTTATGAACATCCACCAAGGATGTTATTTGTTTATAAATACCATTTGTCCTTAAATTTGATTCATATATGATAACCATGATTTTCATTGCATTATTTTGATTCATATATGCATGGTTTGATGTTGATTTCATAATTTAAATCATGGTTACATCACATTTTTTACATTGTGTGTATTTTTGGGCATAATTGTAAATTATCTTATTTTTGGTGTTATTTGGTGCTAATATTTAATTCTTATTTTGTAGGCATCAAAGGATCTTGGATTTGGATCTATTTGGACTGAAATTGGGCTCAAATCGGAGTTCAAACAAGAAGATCAAGCTTTGGGTCATTTTGGGCCGTTCATCAAGAATAGGACAGATCTGGACCATCCGTTGAAGATCTGGCCGATCCAACTTAATGGGGAGTAGATCTGAGCCATTTATGAAGATCCAGAAGTTTTGATCCAAATCTGAGTTCATCCAGCCATTGACCCAGCCGGATTAATTTGGACCGTTCATTGAAGACTGGGCGGATCTTGACCATCCAGTGATGATATGATCGATCCGATCTACAGGAGAGTAGATCCAGACCCTAGATTAACATCAGTACCTTCAGATCATATTTTGGGCAAACTTTCACCGTTGATTTAGCTCAGAAGTTTCACAGCCGTCCGATCAGAGAGGGAGTTGTTTAAATAGCGAGAAGCTACAGTGCGGAAGACGAGCTCGATTCGCGATTCTGTGCTACAGTGTCATCCTCTTCGTCGCGCGACGCCGAGACTCCCATTCTCCGATTCCAGATCCGTGAGCTTAGCTTCTTCTTCTCCGATGATCATCAAGCTTCGGCGTTCATCTTCCGGCGATCAGAGAGCAGCCGAGGGAGGTTTCTTAGCCACGCCTTGATTCTGTCCATCGCCACATTGCCGATCGGGGAGGTTTCTGATAAGTGATTTCCGCATCCACCAGAGCTTCGAGGGAGGTTTCTTGGAGTTTTTGTACCTTTTCCGCATCCCATTCTGCAGCTACATTGGATAGATTTGGCCGATCGATCTGATTTACGCATTCACAGAGTCAAGCTCTGTTTTCTTCGGTTGATGGTGATACTAGTCAGATGCGAGCTTGAGGGGAGGTTTCCAATAGCTATGAACGTTATATGGTGATAGTAGAGCGCTTGGAGATTGCTTGTTGGGTGTTTGAGGGGAGGTTTCTGAAAGCACCTTTGTTTCGGCAAAGTGGAGAAGATTTGTTCCGATTTGGTTTGTGGAATGTTTAGGTTTTGTTTTTCTTTATCTTGTCTTGAATTGTGTTTAAACTTTGCTCATATTTTCAGATCTGATACTTACCTTTACAATTTCAATTTCTGTTGAGATTTTAAGTTTTCGATTCCGAATTCTTGCTTTCAAACCCAGATTATTGACCTGATACTGATATTGATATTGACCTTAGTGCTGTTAGGTTTATTCTGCTACTAATGCTGATAGTTGTAGGCTCTTGTAATGTAGTTAGTAATTCTTAGCTCTGATTTTGGTTCTTTGAACTTGTGATCTTGCTTAAATGAAGATGGATCAACTTTAGTTTTGATTGTTACCTCTGTTTAAGGAGTTTATGAGTTCATCTATTTCTGTGAATGAGCTTAATTGTAGAAAACTTAACTTGAGATTTGATTGTGTACCTTGTTATGAGATTGTGGATTATGAAGATAGGAATTGAACCATTTGATTTAATGATGCATAAAAATCCTCACTTAAGTGATGTTCATTTGGTTGGAAGAAAGGTGATCTAGAGTACTCACACATTTATTAGTTACCCTTGGAAAGGAAAAAATACGACTTGGGACACGTTGCTACAACGCTTGTATTAATTTTAATTAGTTTCAATTTTAATTAATTTGATGTGCCACGTAACATGAAAATGGCTAACACCAAATTTTGGCGCCGTTGCCGGGGAACATAACTAGCAATGTGTGTTTATTTTTAGATTGATCATTGAGTGATTTTATTTGTTAGCATCTTGATTGATTTGATTGCTTATTTCTTTTTGTATTTTCATGTTGATTTGTTCTTAAAATTTTTAAATGCTTTTACTGTTCATGTTTTCATGTGATTGAAACTTTATGCATTTGAGTCTTCTAACATTGAGTTTTAGTGTTGTAGTGTAAAGAACAGGAGATTTCTTTAGCATGGATCTATATTTTCAGAATTTTGGAGTTGGAATGGAGAGATATCAGTGTTTTCAACCTGAGTATCAAATTTACCCAACAATGGATCAACAAAATAGGTATGATTTATTTTCAAATGGTTTTAATGCTAATTGGATGGATAATTCATGTTTTAGGTATGAAAATGCACAAGGACAATTTATTGAGCCATTTCCAACCTACCAGAGTTCATATGGGTTCCAAGAAGTTTCAACATCGTTTATGCCACAATCTTTTATACAAAACAATCTCCAGATGGATGAATCAACATGGAAACTCAGGGAGATTATGCAACAAATGAATGAGCACCAAGAGCAACAATTCTCAAGGATACAGAATATACAGAATCAGTTAGATCAGATTGCATCATCTATTCATCAGTTACAAACACAAAACGCCAATGAAGAGATGGATTGTGGAGATCTTGTCAGGCCTGACACTGCATCTACTTCTTCATTTGATTCTTTAAGTACTTTTTATTGTTGTGATGATGTAGTTGAAAATATTTTTGATTCTACTAATGATGTTGCTCTAGATGTTGTGAATGATGCAGGATTTGGAAATTTAATTGTGGAAGATGATTTAAGTGTAGGGGAGTGCTTACTGGAAGCATTACCTCAAGAACCACCAAAATTTGAGGATGAAAGTGTAGGGACTTGTGCTATGGAGTCAAGCACCCAAGAATCACTACATGAGGATGTACATTCACCAGAACCACAGTTTGAGCCATATCATGATGAAAAGGAGGTAACAATCACCACTCCAGGTACCTTTCAACATGAAAAGGTGAGTTTTTCTTGTGATTTATCAGAAAATTTCATAAAGGTACCATTTATTGATTTTATTAGTTGTGATTCATTTCTTGATATATTTTCTACCCACACTAAAATTCTCCTATTTTCTTTTTACCCCACATGCGTGTGGGAGATGTTTTCTTTGATTGATGTTGTAGGAGAACATAAGCTTCCGGAGTGGATGCTTGAACTGAACCGCTTGCGTCCTCCTGAAAGGATTTGCAATGGAAAAATGAAGAATAAAAAGGATTTGATTGGAATCACAATTCCTCCACTACCGGCATGGATTCTCACTCTTAACCTTCTTCAACCACCGGGGAAAAGGGGAGTTTGTTCCAACTTAATTTCCTTTTGCAATTTTAATTCATGCTTAATGTTTAGTCTTGTCCTTAATAAATTCTTTGAGAGCAAAGGTTGATTTTCTTATTGCATTTAGTTATGTTTATAATTGGTGATTTTCTTTTTACATTTAATTTTGAGTGTGAATAAGAAAATGACACCCCTAGCAATTTTTCTATAACATGTTAGAAATAGAGAATGTGAGCTAGCTTTGAGAATCTATTTTGGAGCTTAATGTCAATAATGGATTTTTAATTTTCTCAAGGTTTCTATTTAATGATGGACACTTGATTGGCAATTGGATTGATACTTTTTCATGCCTAGTAAGGATGAGCCTTAAATTGAGTGATGCTCTTGTGTTATTGCACTCTAGAATTTGCTTTGATTCTTTCAAAACCACAATCCAATGGATTAAATCATGTTTATGAAGGTAAATCTATTTGTTTCTTTCTTCCACAAAATTTCTTGCTATTCTTATTGATAATCATCACATCAATTTATGTCTTCTCATTTGTAAATCTTTTGGATATGGATACATTAAGTTTGCTATATGATGGATATTTTGTTAAGATGGACAAGGTTTTAAGTGTGGGGGAGGGAGTTGCAAGTGTTTGGAGATCATGATGATTGCATATTCTTGCCATTGTTGCTTGATACATATAATGTGCAGTAATTAAAGCTGTAATTTGAGGCAATTGAAGATGTCATTATGTGGAAATTCTGAAGTTGAGAGTTCAAGTTGACGTATGCATTGCTTGAGATTAAAGGATGCTGGACAGTTTCAAAGGAAATTATTTTCCTGAAGTGCAGGATTTGATTTAAATGGCACAACTTAAATTGTAAATCTAAGTTCTGGCCTTTGAAATTGAAATTTTGTGTGGTGCCAATTCTGTAAGCTGCAGATTTCTGATAGGTGAGAAGATTAATAGATTCAAATGGTATCTAAATTCTTCCTATGCTTTTCCATATTGCTTTGAATAGAATTTTGAAAGTATCAAAAGGTTTAAATGGAAAATGGGGAGCTATTTGTATATGATGAATGTAATAGCAGAAAATCTGTTAAGGAAAGCAGAACATGAAAACTGGGAATGCAGAAACATGAAACAAATAGCAAGAAAACTGGAATCTGATTACTATGGAGCAAAATTCGAAATTCAAAGTTTGAAATACCATTTCATTTATAAAGCAGTCAGATTGAGGCATTAGTTTTGAAGAAATGAGGATGATTTTCAGATACTTGATACCATAACAGTGAAGGAAGAAATTGAAAAAATAGGTTGAGACAGTTTGGTGTAGAATTTCTTGGGATCAAATCTGTTATTTTCAAATATAAAATATGGGAGTATGTTTTAGCTAATCAAGAGAGGAGTACTAAGTGTAAATGAGAAAAGTAAAGGAAGACCAAGAGTTTAAACTAAAATCTGGCAATGCAGCAATCAATACAATTTCTGAAATGTTGGCGGCTGTTCCAATTTGAGTGTTTTGATCAGAAAATGATGGAATTCAAGGCTGGAATTTTTGGTGGCTTAATGAGGAAATTTAAAGGAATTAAAGATAAGGCTTGATCAGAGGAAAGAAGAATGAAGTTCTGGAAATAGCTAGCTGCTGAGTTGACAACATGAAATTGTTCAATTCTAGACATTGAACAAAATTCTGTGCCATTTTGGAATAGGAGTTATGACAAGTTAGAATTGTTAAAATCTTGAAATCTTTGGAGGATGATTTGATAGGGATCTTAAGAGGCCAGATGTAAAGAAATTGGAATTTTTGGAGTCTAGATGATGGTGAGTTGATACAAATTCAGAAACTGTGTAGAAAATCAGAGATTCTGTTTTTGCTATGATATCTGGAGTTAAAAGCTATTTGTTCACTGGAAATCTGGATGATAGCTGTGTGTAGAGTGTTGATAAATGAAGATCTTGCATCTCCATAGTTTGGTTGAATTTTAGAGTGAGAATTTGATACAGAACAGTGACACAAGCTGGAAAACTGTAACTGCTGAATGCTGAAACATGTATCTGTTTCTGAGAACCTGAAAAAAAAGCTGATTGCCATTCAATTTAAGAAGCATTTCAGAGGGATTCATAAGTGTTTAGAAGGAGAGTTAAAGATAATAGCAACCACTTGATACAATACTCGAAATAATGAAGGAAATATGAGAAAACTGGAATCTGATGACTGAATTAGGAATTGATTCTCATGTGTAAAGCACTATTTTATTGGTCAGATTTCAGAGTGAATTGATGTTCTGAAATTTAGATTTCCAACTTCCGTACTCAAATCAGTGAGAGCTAAGTGAAGATCATTTATTTTTAAGCAACAAATAGAGTTTATTCATTTCCAAGTCTTCTATAATTTTGATTGTATTGATTTTTGTTTTCTGAAATTCTTAAATCTGCTGGTTTGAATCTGCTGGAGAGGCTGAATTCTTTACAGCAACTTACCATCTGTCTGAAGGGTTAATCAGAAATGGAGATGTGCTGATTTCTGGAACTGATCTAAGGAATATGGAAGTGCAGAAATTCTTTGATCTGGAGACTAAATATGGAGTATGAAACCTAAGTCCAAGAAAATATGCTTTTGCTGTTGGGCATTAGACTAGAATTCAGGAAGTTGATTCTGAATTATTCAAACAAGATTCTGAAATTTAATCCAAGAAGTGTATGCTAGTTCAGTAATTTTAAGAAGCTGCTGGATTGAGACTGTGTTCAGAAATTAATAAGCAAAATGATGATGGGTTCATGGTCAATGTGATGAATCAAGTTGGAATAAAAGTCTGGGAGTTCAAGAATAGGTTGAGGAGTTCAAGGTGAATTGTAGATAAGTGTTTGTGTACCAGAAATAGATAGCAACCTTGAATCAGTGATGAGCTCAAGATGAAGCAAGTTTAGACAGAATTGAATTCTGGAAATTGATATTATGGTGAACTTTTATAGAGCTAGCTTAATTTGTGCAGCAGAATTGCAGAAATGATAAGCTGAAAAGAGTTCAGAATTGATTCTGAACAGCCAAAGTTGGAATTCAACTTCCTATTAATTCAGTGCTAAATGAGATTCTTTATTAAACTTGGCTCCACATGATTCAAGCTAAAATTCCTTCAAGTTCTAATTTCTGAAATTGGGATTACAGTAGCTGGTTTCAATTCTGAAACTTCTGCACCAGAATGATAGCACTCCAATCTTCAAGCATTTTAAGAAGAAAGTAAAATCAAGGGGCTGTGGTAAAAAACTATAGGAATGGAATGAAAAAAATGATGAGAATTTCACAACAGAAGCTATATCAGAAGTTTTTAGAGAATTCTGAAATTCTGTGTGCCAAACTATTCTGCAGAATTTTGTACAATCTGCTGGAATTTTGTAGTCTGCAGAATTTAAAAATCTTGAGCTAAGGAATTGAAATTCTGATGTCCTGAATTATTTTCTGGTATCAAGTAATTTGGAGCTTCAAGAAATTGGTGCCAAAACACTAGACACAGCAAGGGAATACATGAGGTGTTCTATTGTCCGAGATGGACCAAAATTTAAGTGTGGGGGAACCAAGGAATGGTGTTTATAGACTGAACAAGGTTCTGCAATAAAAATGGAAATAGAATTGTTAAGATAGAATTTGCAGGCATTGAAATGAAGTGAAGATGCTATACTCTAACAGAGAGTTAATGACATGGCTTCCTAGGTTCGCATACAAAGAAAGCAGAGCTAAGATATTTCAGAAAAAAAAAATCAGTCAAGTAAGGAAAAGAAGAGAAAGAGGGAAGTATGGCCAAGTTTCATTTATATAGTATTCTTTGTATCCATGTCTTCCACTAAAATTCATACTTTCTTTTTAGTCTTTTCTTTGAGCTAATTCTTCCTTTTCTTATCTTTTCTTGCAACTAATGCTTTGATGTGCACTTAATTCATATTCTTACATTTTTCTTGTCCATGATTAACTTTTATATCGTGATTTGTATCTATGATCATGGTAGAGAGTAGAAGATAAGCAAGCATATGGTAGTGTAAGAAGCACAAGTAGCATGAGTGCCCTCCACTCAATTTTTGTGATTACATGTTAAATAGGATGAGGGCCACAAAAAATTTATTTTGTGAGGTTTTTAGTGTGAAATCAATTTCAATTTATTCATGATAGATGGAAATTATTATGTTGTTAACCAAGAGTAAAGTTTTAAGTCCATGAATGCTTGAGATTTTGGAATGTGATAATCTTAGATGGTTTACTTTCTTTATTCTCTAATCATGTTTAGGAATTTGTTTAGGGGGTGCCATTTAAGTAGGATTTTTAGTTTTTCTTGACTTTCACGGGACGTTCAAGACTAAGTGTGGGGGATTTGATAACCATGATTTTCATTGCATTATTTTGATTCATATATGCATGGTTTGATGTTGATTTCATAGTTTAAATCATGGTTACATCACATTTTGTACATTGTGTGTATTTTTGGGCATAATTGCAAATTATCTTATTTTTGGTGTTATTTGGTGCTAATATTTAATTCTTATTTTGTAGGCATCAAAGGATCTTGGATTTGGATCTATTTGGACTGAAATTGGGCTCAAATCGGAGTTCAAACAAGAAGATCAAGCTTTGGGTCATTTTGGGCCGTTCATCAAGAATAGGACAGATCTGGACTATCCGTTGAAGATCTGGCCGATCCAACTTAATGGGGAGTAGATCTGAGCCATTTATGAAGATCCAAAAGTTTTGATCCAGATCTGAGTTCATCCAGCCATTGACCCAGCCGGATTAATTTGGACCGTTCATTGAAGACTGGGCGGATCTTGACCATCCAGTGATGATATGATCGATCCGATCTACAGGAGAGTAGATCCAGACCCTAGATTAACATCAGTACCTTCAGATCATATTTTGGGCAAACTTTCACCGTTGATTTAGCTCAGAAGTTTCTCAGCCGTCCGATCAGAGAGGGAGTTGTTTAAATAGCGAGAAGCTATAGTGCGGAAGACGATCTTGATTCGCGATTCTGTGCTACAGTGTCATCCTCTTCGTCGCGCGACGCCGAGACTCCCATTCTCCGATTCCAGATCCGTGAGCTTAGCTTCTTCTTCTCCGACGATCATCAAGCTTCGGCGTTCATCTTCCGGCGATCAGAGAGCAGCCGAGGGAGGTTTCTTAGCCACGCCTTGATTCTGTCCACCGCCACATTGCCGATCGGGGAGGTTTCTGATAAGTGATTTCCGCATCCACCAGAGCTTCGAGGGAGGTTTCTTGGAGTTTTTGTACCTTTTCCGCATCCCATTCCGCAGCTACATTGGATAGATTTGGCCGATCGATCTGATTTGCGCATTCACAGAGTCAAGCTCTGTTTTCTTCGGTTGATGGTGATACCAGTCAGATGCGAGCTTGAGGGGAGGTTTCCAATAGCTATGAACGTTATCTGGTGATAGTAGAGCGCTTGGAGATTGCTTGTTGGGTGTTTGAGGGGAGGTTTCCGAAAGCACCTTTGTTTCGGCAAAGTGGAGAAGATTTGTTCCGATTTGGTTTGTGGAATGTTTAGGTTTTGTTTTTCTTTATCTTGTCTTGAATTGTGTTCAAACTTTGCTCATATTTTCAGATCTGATACTTACCTTTGCAATTTCAATTTCTGTTGAGATTTTAAGTTTTTGATTCCGAATTCTTGCTTTCAAACCCAGATTATTGACCTGATACTGATATTGATATTTACCTTAGTGTTGTTAGGTTTATTCTGCTACTAATGCTGATAGTTGTAGGCTCTTGTAATGTAGTTAGTAATTCTTAGCTCTGATTTTAGTTCTTTGAACTTGTGATCTTGCTTAAATGAAGATGGATCAACTTTAGTTTTGATTGTTACCTCTGTTTAAGGAGTTTATGAGTTCATCTATTTCTGTGAATGAGCTTAATTGTAGAAAACTTAACTTGAGATTTGATTGTGTACCTTGTTATGAGATTGTGGATTATGAAGATAGGAATTGAACCATTTGATTTAATGATGCATAAAAATCCTCACTTAAGTGATGTTCATTTGGTTGGAAGAAAGGTGATCTAGAGTACTCACACATTTATTAGTTACCCTTGGAAAGGAAAAAATACGACTTGGGACACGTTGCTACAACGCTTGTATTAATTTTAATGAGTTTCAATTTTAATTAATTTGATGTGCCACGTGACATGAAAATGGCTAACACCAACATTCCTTAGGGCATATATTATCATGGAAAAATAGTTTTCTAAGAAAATACTTCATATTTTCCAAGATTGACACAAACTAGAAAACTTGTAAAAACTTTAGTGTTTTCTTCTAGTTTGTGCTCAACTATTCAATGATGATTACTATCAAAAGATAGCCTTCACCAAGATTTTCTAAAAGCATTTTAAAATAATTTTCAAAATCAATATCCAACCATGTTCCTTGGGCTTAATGCACATGACTTGTACATTAGCTTTCCCAATGATTGGAAACCACATAACTATGTGTTTTGATGAACTTAAAACTCAAAAGAATGCACTAAATCAACATCTTGAGTTTTGTTCATCATCCTAACATCTCACTTGTATTTAATGTGTATGAAACCACATACAAGTCACCTTATAGTTCTTTTGTGAGATGTAAAGTTTGGTTTTGCCCTAATCTAGTGATCATGCATATCTATTTAGGCATTTGATGTGAGATCTCGGAAAATTTAATTAATAGGGTTATTTGGAAAATAACCTTACAGAATTTTTTCGGAATTTTTAGAAATTTTCTGGGAATTTTTCGGAGCTCCTACAACGATTTTTGTGGGGATCGATCGACGGATACGGATAAAAGGCTATTTGGGATACCCATTTAAGAGAGGAAATGCTTTTATTATATAATCCCTTTTCTTTATTTCATTCTTCCCCCAACCCCAAAAACGCCGATTCTCTACCCGACCCTTCTCCTCTGCCCCGACGCAAACTTCTCTGATCTCTTCCTCTCTCTGTTCTCTCGCGGACAAGCAACGTCGACGGAAGCCAGGCTCCAGCTCCGGCGATCTTTCTCCACGGCATCGACGCCCATTGAGCTCAGGTCTGACCGGTGTCTTCCTCTCTGGGCCGCTTCTCAACATCGCGTCTTCTCACGCCTACCTGCCGACGCCACTGGATCGAGCGAGATCCACCCGATCGCCGGTGAGGGTTTTCTTCCGGAGGTTCGAGAGAGGGGCTGGCTTCACCCGAGCCCTTTCTCCTTGTGCAATTGTGCCCTAGGTCTCTTCGGTTGGCTCCGATCAGACATCGCGGCAACAGAGCCGTGCCCTAGCAACGATCCTTAAGGTAAGGTGTTACCATATTTCGATCGATTGGGTGATGTTCTTCATTGATTCTTCTTGTTAGATTAGAGGAAGCCTCGGATAGCTGTTTTAGGGCTTAGACCTTCTTCTCTATAGACTAATCCTCCTCTGTTCTTGATCCTCCTCTTCTTGAGGTTGATTTAGGTCACGGATTGGTGATTTCTTCTGGAGACAACCTTTTGAGATCAGCTTCTTGCTGTGTTTGAGATATCGGTTGAAATGGGAAGAGAATTCCAACAGGTGTTGTATTCTATGATCGGAAATTGAGTGTTGTGGATCAACAAGCGTAGCTGTGAAGTTTTGTTATGTGTTGTGGTGTTCTTTGATCCTTTCTTGGTTCCGGCAACACACCAACCAGCAGCCTCCTAGTTCCAACATCAACAATAGCTGAGATTGAGATAAGGTGCAGTGATGTTGATACATGATTAGGGTAATTGTTTCATGTGTTGATAAATTAGTCTATGTATTGAATAGGGTTAGGTTTGAATTGAATTTTGGTTGGAACATATTGTAGATCATGTTTCGAATTTGGATATTTGTTAGATGATCATGTGTTAGATGATTAGGTATGATCTTGATACCTATTGATAATTTATTCATCCTTAGGTTGTGTAGATTAATTAGGTTATATGGATTTAAGTTTGAATTGCTAATCTAATGGTTGATTAGGGATTAGGGAACTATCCCTAATTAACCGTTAGAAAGGTTGAAGGATATGGTTTAGGGTTTGTCCCTAAATTTCTATTTAGGATTTATTTAGCTATGTGGTTGTATTCTAGCTAAATAACAGTAAATGTATTTATTTACACAGGACTTTGATTCGAGACAGACGTCTCAACATTGGATTAGGACTGGATTGTACCTTCTATTTGAGGTGGGTACCCTTTGACTTATCTTTTGATATTGTCTTATGATATGTATAGTTTATATATATTTACTAGTGATAGATGGTAGATTTATTTCTTCCCTGGTCTTAGCTAGTTGATACCTATCACATGCTTCATCTGCTAGTTGCTTTATTTCAGGATTGGATATTTTATCTCTTGCCATGTGTATATATGTTCCTAGAGATGCATATCTATAGTGCTCTACTCTACTGGATTAGTTGCTTTACATGTGTGATACATGCTCTTGGATTCATGATACTTACATCATTGTTATATGTGATGTCTTTGGATTTATGTTGTTTATATCATGGTTATATATATGCGTTTACCTTTTGGGCACACACATATATGGAGGAGGCTATGTTCAGGTATGACATACTGTAGCATCATGTACCATCCTGCATGATTGCATGCTGGGCGATTGACGACTCCATTATTGTTGAGCTCGTCGGCCGGCTACATAGGCCTGCACACAACGTGTTTCACTGCATGGGTAGTGGCACAACACTCAGGGTGTGTATGGCAGGTTGCTCGGTGGTGCACCTGGGTGCTCATGGGTAGCACGATATGGGGTCAGGATCCCTCCCGTCATCGCGTCCCGGGAGAGCATTGGCTCCCTCACTATGTTTGAGGTAGGAGGATGGTGTACTCGACAAGATCCCGTCCACTCGGTCACTCATCGTGGGTAGTGACGGCAGAGTGCAGGGTGTCACGCTACCCACTCGGTCTCACCATTGTGTGTGAGATGGCTATGGGTGACCATGTCATATCGCATCATATGCACGGATTGCATTCGTTATGATTGATGCATTTGGTGATTGCATATGATTGACATGCATACGGTGATACATGCTTTGCTCGACTACTTTTATCTCGTATGTTGTGATTGCCCAAGCCTCGCAGTGAGCATGCTTTATTTCGATTATGCATTTTCTTATTATTCTTGCTATAGCCTACTTTATGCTTATTGTTGGTTATTACAGTTTATTTCAGCTATGCATATCAGTTATACTGTTAGGAGACCGGATTGTACTGTTAGGAGACTGTACTGTAGGCTCTATGGTTTAGTGTACTGTACCATAGGATGTTACTGGTGATTATATGTTGCTGTACATATCTATTGGATTACCTGCTGAGTTCTTTGAACTCACCCCGTTGTTACTATTTTTCAGGTTGAGGCCGTCGGGAGATATTCCAGTCGCTAGCCCCATTATCGCGAGGATTTTCTTTGTCGGATTATATTTTGCTTTTGCATCTTATATACTTGTATTGTGGGTTTGTATTGTGGACTTTACATTGAACATTCGGGTTTGCTACTTTTGTTTTCCGCTGCGGTTGTATTTTCATTACTTCGTGGATTTGTTTTCTTCGTTGTAGTGGAGTAGGCTGTTTACATATATCTTCGAGGTTCTATATCGTCTTTTCTTTATATAACTGCGTGGATTGTTCATATTATATCTGTGTAGAAATATTGAATATAACTGCGTCGATTGTTTTACTATTTGTCTATATTGTTCCGGCCGAGTGTGGCCGAGGTATTGATATATGTATACTGAGCTTCATATTGTCACCCGTACAGGGGAGATGCTGCCGAAATTTCTTCGGACAGGGACTACCTGGGGCGTGACAATTTAGATGGTATCAGAGCGACCTTGCGACCGTGAGTGTGCCTGTGGTAGGAGCACCCAGGGCACCACCTAGCGAGGGAGATTCTGGGATTTGTTTGTGGTGTGATTTGTGGTTACACAACGAGGACGTTGTGTCTTTATGTGGGGGTGATTGTAATACCCCGGTTCTGAGATTCTGGTTAAGTATGACTTAAAAGGTTAGATGATACTATCCATATCACCAAGGTGCACCTTCTTTTTCGGAAGCCCAAACTTAAGAACTCCAAAGTTAAGCGTGCTTGGCTTGGAGAAATCTGAGGATGGGTGACCTCCTGGGAAGTTTTCCAGGGTGCGTGCGAGTGAGGACAAAGCACGCTGAAAGGACCTCCGGTGGTCTGTGGAGTTAGTCATCAAACCGATAGGTAATTCTGGTGTCGTTCCTGGTTCGGTCCGGGTGGGGCCCGCCCGGGCCGGGGCGTTACATTTGAGGTTATGAACATCCACCAAGGATGTTATTTGTTTATAAATACCATTTGTCCTTAAATTTGCAAGGAATTAAAATAATGCATGATATGTTATGGCATACATCAAAAAGAAATAATTTTCAAAAGAAAATATCCTATAACTATATGATGTATGACATGACATGGTATTTTTGTGGTTTTCATAATAAAATATGAATGCAAAAATAAATATGATGTCATGGCATATGATGGGCAAATAATCATGGCAAGTTTTAGCATAAATAAAATACCTAGATTACCTATCTAAGTATCCTTAATCCTTAGCTAAGTTAAAATTTAACCCTAGATTGCCCACTATTTCCCAAGAAAATGCCGAAACTCAATTTTGACATTTCTTTTGATTTTCCTAATTTTGTGCCAATTTAAATTAAGCATATTTCTCAAATTTTGACACAAATTACTCTTTTAAAGAGTAACAAATTAAAATAAGGCCTAAATTGTCCTTAACTTTCTAAGAAAATGCCAAAATCCTAAATTGACATTTCTTTTACTCATATTTTGTTGTGCCATTGAAAATACATTAAAACTTCTCAACTCATAGCACATATTACTCCAATTAAGAGTAAATGATGATTCTTTTCATTTTCAAAGGTTAATAATAACCTTGACAATGCTCCTTGAGTGTCAACTTCATCATGATTAGGTTAACTACCCTTTCAATTTGAGTTGACACTCTCTAACCCATCTATGAGGTAGAGAAAATGCTCCTAGGAACCCAAAATCTATTGGTGCTCCTTGGATGCTCTAGGTACTCGTTAGGGATAACCTCCCTAGATACTTTCCTAGTGACTTTGTTTGGCTTCTTAGAAGCTTTAGTCACCTTTTCTAGGTCAACCCTAGGGATTTCTTCCCTTGTGACCTTTTTAGTGACTTTGTTTGACTTCTTAGAAGTCTTAGTTACCTTAGTTGCAAAAAATACTCTTAGGGATAACTTCCCTTGTACTTTTGACTTGACCCTTAAACCTAGACTCGGTTCCATAACTATATGGAACCCTATGGTAAGAAATTACATCCTTCTTAGCCTTAAGTTTGTATCCCAAACTTTTATGGTCATTGGATGACTTTTATACTCCTAGACCTAGGCTATGCTCATTTTGTCCTTTTAGGATATTTTCCATCCTTTTTAGGGTCTTTTCTAATTTATCAAGTATTGACCTCAAGACTTGATTTTCCACCATTAAGTCATTAGTTTTTGGTTTTTCATTAAATCCATGAGCATTTTTGTTTCTAGACACATACCTAAAATTCTTTGTTTTATTGCCTAGATTTTCATCTACCTTCCTAACCCTAGGTGTGGTAGTTTTAGCATGAAAAGCTACATGTTTCTCCTTAATGCTATCATGCTTCCTATTTCTATGGTAAATAGCATTAAAATGATAAAAATTAGAAATAGCATGCTTTTTACCATTATTCAAAGGAGTAGGCTCAATAAATGATACATTTCTTTTTACCTTGGAGGCTCCCCCTTGAGTTGTGCTTCCTCCATGAGCCTTGACCGCTTTCTTCCCCTTGGGACATTGGCTCCTATAATGTCCCTTTTGATTGCAAGAGAAGCACACAATGTGCTCCTTGCTCTTCTTTGTTCCGGGGACAGTCTCCTTAGGCTTCACCTTGCCCTTTAGTGCCACTTGGCCCTTCTTCTTGGCCAATTTGGAGCATTTGCTCTTATAATGTCCATGCTCCCTATACTCAAAACATATGATATGATTTTTATTTTTATTTGAAACATTTATACCTTCATATGTAGGGATGACATCTTCTCCTTTTGATTCAGAGGTAGAGGTTTCCTCTTGATCCGATAATGATGCTCCTCTAAGAGATTCGACTCGACTTGTGGAGGTGGAAGCTTCTTCGTCCTTTTCTTCTCTTGACCCGGATGTGGAGACTTCTCCTTCTTCTTGATCCGGTGTCATCGAAAATTGCTCCCCCTCAATCTTAGAGATGGAGGCTTCTTCTCTTCATCTTCTACAAGAAAAAAAGAATATGCACCCTCTTTGCCCTTTTCGTTGCATTCCTTTGAAGATGTGGCTTCTTGGACTTCTTCTTCTTCGGAAGTTGAGCATCTCTCAACTTCGGAGTCCTCCTTCTCTTGGTCTTGCTCTAATGAGTCACCCTCTTTGGATTTTTCTTGGAT
This sequence comes from Zingiber officinale, assembly GCF_018446385.1. NCBI lineage: Eukaryota > Viridiplantae > Streptophyta > Magnoliopsida > Zingiberales > Zingiberaceae > Zingiber > Zingiber officinale. The sequence continues at coordinate 27,158,968 of NC_056000.1, read as the reverse complement.
TGGTTCAGTGGAGGGGATCTCATGAATCTTGGCCAATTTGCTCCATATCTCTTTGGCATCTTCAAAATCTCCAATTTGCTCCAAGATGTTGCTCGGCAATAGATTGACCAAAAGCTTGGTCACTTTATCATTGACCTCACATCTTTGGATTTGGTCTTGGCTCCACTTGCTCCTCTTGAGAATTTTGCCCCTTGAATTCTTTGGAGCTTCGAAACCTTCCATTAGAGCAAACCATTTCTCTATCTCCACCATTAAGAAATTTTCGATCCTTGATCTCCAAAGATCAAAGCTTGTAGATACATATGGTGGAGGTACCCTTGTGTCGAATCCAAGTCCATCTTGGAATTTCATGTTGAAGTTGAGCTTGAAGAAATCTTTGACTTGAATAATTTTGCTCAAACTTCTTCACCCTCTAGCTTTGTTGCCCCTTCCGGCGATGATTCCGGTGAAGAGCGACCTTGCTCTGATACCACTTATTGGGACCAAAATGTAGCTAGAGGGGGGGGGGGGTGAATAGTTCGGTGCGATCTTGTGCTCGTCATTGCTCGTTTCTTGCGATGATGTGCAGCGGAAAATACAAGAACACAAATACAACAATGCTAACTCAATGATTTACTTGGTATCCACCTCACAAGAGGTGACTAGTCTAAGGATCCACACACTCATGCACCCTCCACTAATAAAACACTCCTTTTCGGTAACTACCGAAGGCAGAGAACCCCTACAAGCTCACACTACAAGAAGAAAGGGAAAGGGAACAAAATACAAGCAAAAGCTTACAAGTTTGCGCAAGAAAACCCTAACCCTAGATTTCTTCTTCTTGCTGTAGATCCGCCTCTTGACTTGGAAGAACCTCCAAGAACTTCAAGAACTGGCAGTGAGAACTCTGTGGAGAAGCTCTGTGAAGATCTATGCTCGCTGGAGAAGAAGGCCGTAAGTTATGTCGACGAAATCGCACACCAACGTCTTTATCCAGCGCCAACGGTCGGATCCCAATCGATTGGATTGCTCCCAATCGATTGGGGAGGTTTTGGATCAATCGGTTGATCGATCCAGGGCACCTCTGTGCTCCTAGGAATCACCTGGATCGATCGGTCAATCGATCCAGATCCCATCGCGCGAAATCGCGCCTCCCAATCGATTGACTGATCGATTGGGGGCTCTGGATCGATCGGTCGATCGATCCAGAGCTATTCTTGGTACATCATGCCTAACATCTGGTCACCCTTGACCTGCTAGAACTCCCTCACCAAGTGCCCGGTCAATCCCTTTGACCCACTTGAACTTATCTTAATCAGGTGTTCGATCAACCTTAATCCACCTGGATTTCCCGTGCCAAGCATCCGGTAAATCCCTTTGACCTACTTGGGCTTCCCAACACCAGATGTCTGATCAAACTTGATCCATCTAAATTTCCTGTGTTTGGCTTCACTCACTAGGACTTTCCTTCCGCCTAGCTTCACTCACTAGGACTTCTCATTTGCCTGGCTTCACTCACCAGGACTTTCCATACTGCCTAGCTTCACTTTGACCTACTTGGGCTTCCCAACACCAGATGTCTGATCAAACTTGATCCATCTAAATTTCCTGTGCCTGGCTTCACTCACTAGGACTTTCCTTCCGCCTAGCTTCACTCACTAGGACTTCTCATTTGCCTGGCTTCACTCACCAGGACTTTCCATACTGCCTAGCTTCACTCACTAGGTCTTTCACCTGGCTTCACTCACCAGGATTTTCCATATTGCCTAGCTTCACTCACTTGGTCTTTCACCTGGCTTCACTCACTAGGATTTTCCAACTGCCCGGCTTCACTCACTAGGGGTTTTCCTTCTGCCTGACTTCACTCACCAGGACTTTCAGTCTGCCTAACCTCCCAGTTAGGACTTTCACCTGGCTTCACTCACCAGGATTTTCCAGTCAAGTATCCAGTCAAACTTGACCTACTTGACTCTCCTTCACAATCTCACCACATGAACAGTTGCACCTGCAATCTCCATGTCTTGTCTCCATGTATTGTCAAACATCGAAACCCAAACATCAAGACTCGAGCTTGAACCAATTCAAGCTCAGTCAACCAGGTCAACCTTGACCTAGGGAATATTGCACCAACAGTCATGATCATGCATACTTATCTGTTATATACTATATCATGCATCTTCTATTAATTTAGAATGGTTAGTTAAAATGGTTTACCAAACCCTACAACATAGCATCGGAATGCATTGGGATGATAGTACGTCAAGGAAACTTTGTCGAAGGCATGTCTAGACTGAATATGGAATTCTACCTGGTGCACTAGACTTAGTGGATCTGACCGAAGTTACCCCAGTCAAACATGGGCTAGTTAGACCAAAATTTAGTATTAAGTTTTTTGGACGGGAACAGTTTGGAAAGTCTTCAGCAAGTGGTCTAATGATACACAAGTAGGTCATATGCCTCGCCACTGAACTGAAAACTTATCCTTAGGATGTCTGTTTGATTAACCCAAAGCTAAATTTAAATCTAACATGAGTTCAATAACCTTTCTCGAATAATTAAATTAAAACTTTAATTCAAACTTAATTCAAACCTAACTTAATTCAAACCTAATTTAATTCAAACCCAATTAAATTCAAACTTATTTCAAACCTAACTTAATTCAAACCTAATTAAATTCAAATTTTTTAAAAACTTTTAAAAAACTTATTTAAAAAAAATTTCTTTTAAAAACTTAATTAAAATTATTTTAAAAACTTAATTATAATTATTCTAAAAACTTAATTAAAATTATTTTAAAAACTTAATTAAAATTATTCTAAAAAATTAATTAAAATTCTTTTAAAAACTTAATTAAAATTATTCTAAAAATTTAATTTAAATTATTTTTAAAAAAAATTAATTAAATTATTTTAACTTTAATTTTAAAAAAATATTTTTAAAACTTAACTAAAAACTTAATTAATTTTAAAACTTAATTAATTATTTTAAAACTCTAATTATAATTTAATCCAAACTTCATTAAAACTCAAATTAAATTAATAAAACTAAAATAAAATTAACCTAGTTTAAAACTTAAACTTATACTAACTCAAGTGTTCTTTAAAAGCAAACAAAATCAACTTTAAATTAATCTTTAATAACTTTAATAAATAAATAAATTAATCATTAACTTTACAATTTAACTTAATACACTTAATTAATAAATCTCAACTTGAAATCTTAATTTTAATCAACAAAGAAATACTTTAACCTTAAACAAAATTAATTTTTCAAAACTAATTCTAAAATATTCCTAACTATTAATTGTGACACTTAATATGCAATAATTAATCAACTTTTTAATCCTTAATTAGCTAATAACTTTAAAATCTCTAAACTAAACATTAATAATGTTACCATTAATCCTAATAATTCATTTTAACCCAAAATTAACTTAACATAATGTAAGTTCAACTAAAATTCAATTTCAACAAACTCAAAATCAATAAAGTCATCTCACAAAATTATAGGATTATCATATTTGAAAATTTAGAATGGGTGAGATGCTAAAAAAAGTTACTATTTAAAATATTTTCTTAAAAAGGATTTTGAAAACTTATAATTTTATTTTCTAAAGAAATATTTTTCAAATTTTGATTGATAATTGATTGGGTGTATTATATAAAAATTATTGTTATTCATCGGCTAGGTCTTTAGAACCTTAAGTCAATCGTGACCCTTAGACACACGTAGAAAAGTCTTCCTTGTGGGTAACAAGGATATCTAAAATTAGTGTCTGGTTAATGGGGAGAGACTTGATTGAAGGATATATTTTTTTATTATTCAAAATCATGCTTTTGAAAACATATTTTGAAAAATATTTCAAAACACTCTTTGAAAAATACTTGATAATACTTCTTTACAAATATTTTTAAAATTATCTTTAAAATATCTTAATCAAATACTTTTTGAAAATTACTTTTATAAACTTATTTAAAGAATTCTGATTTTGACATTAACTTAAAAATATTTTTGAAAAATTACTTACAAAACTCAAAATACTATTTGTTAGAGAATTCATTGAAAATTTGCTTGAAAATATTTTTGAAAAATTGCTTACAAAAGTTTAACTCAAAATCATATTCTTTAAACTCATAGTTTTTGAAACCTTTTTGAAAAATCATAGTTTAAAAAATAATTCCTAAAAAATTACTTGAAAATATTTTGAATCCAACTTTGAAATAATATTTGAAAGCTTGAAAAAACTATTTTCAAATATTTTTGAATATATTCCTGAAAGACATTACTTAGTGCATTCTTTAAAAATATTTGAAATTTACTCAAATCATGGACTGTTGCTTTTTCAAAATATCTATGAATCATTTTTGAAAACTCAAATATACATCTTATTATTATCTTTCAAAAGGGTGAGGAAATACCTTAGGAATATCTTGAAAATATTTAAAAGTATTCCATCATTGTTGGTGCAAAACTTAGGGATCCTTAGCAATTAAAGTCATTTATGAAGAATTCTTTTTGTTGTATGACAAAAGGGGGAGAAGAAGGGTTTAAGTTAGAAATCTAAATCTTTTTGAATTGACCTAACTTAAACATATTTGTCAAACATCAAAAAGGGGGAGATTGCTGGTGCAATCGACCTCTAAAGTTTTAATGTCAGACAAATATGTTTAAGTATAGAACTTGATCTAGGGAAGTCCTAGTTGTAGGTTAGGCAAGGGAAGTCCTAGTTGGAGGCTAGGCAAGGAGAGAAATCTCGGTATATCATGGAAGCCAGGTGGATAGGTCTGGAGGACTTGATCCCTGGGTAGCCGAATACTGAGTCCTAGTTGTAGGCTAGGTAAAGGAAATCTCAGTATATCGTGGAAGTCAGGTGGATAGGTCTGGAGGACCTGATCCCTGAGTAGCCGAATACTGAGTCTTGGTGAGTGAAGCCAAGTGGAGAAAATCCTAGGAGGTGGTAACCTTAGGTTCTGGTGAGTGAAGCCAGATGAAGTAAATCCTAGGGGGTGGTAACCTTAGGTAACGAGAAGTCTTGGAGGAGTGAACTCCAAGCAAGGTTGATCGGATGGTTTTCGGTCGACCGCGCCCAACGGATCTCGGTAAATCTAGGTTTAGGTTTACCATTATTTTCTGTATTATTATTATTGCTATTGGCTAACATAATATTGCAGGAAAAGTCTTAGTGGATCAGGTGATCAAACACTGAGCAAGTAAAAGTCCAAACAAGTCGGGAGGTCCATGTTTGGCAGGTAAGTTAAGGTAAGCAACTGGAGGAGCGATAGTGAGGTCGAGTTCCTGAAGGGAACAACCTTAGATCGCTGATCCAACTGAAGAAACCGGAAAGGTTTCCAAGTTGAGATCAAGACAGTTCTACTATCTATATTACTCATGCATTATATTATTGTGCTAACCTTTGTTTTGCAGGAATATTGTTTAACTCTGTTTTGCAGATTCGGCCTGATCGGTCGACCGAACAGGAGGATCGATCGACCGAACCAGCTTGACTCAGACTAGAGATCAGTTCAGACCAAAGCGAAGCACAGTCCGATCGAAGCTTGATCGGTCGACTAAACCAGGGATCGGTCGACCGATCCAATCAGCATTAAACAACATTAAAAGAAGATCTCGGCAGATTTCGACGAACAAGGAAAAGACTTGTTCGGTCGACCGAAAAGATGGTTCGGTTGATCGAACCATTAAAGACCAGTTAATGCAGATTTCCGAGCCAGCGTTAGACTCCAGCCAGGAAGGAAGGAGGGAGCGGGTTCAGTCGACCGAACAGTGGGATCGGTCGACCGAACGCCCAAGGCCTATAAAATGAGGTTCGAAGTGTGAGGCCCATAGAACTTTCTGATCAATTATTGTGCTCCTCTACAAGCTGCTCACGCTACTCATCTTCGTCAAGCTCAGCAAGCAACATCATTCGGAGTACCGACCTAAGCCTCATCTGCAATTCACTTGTCGGTATAATCTTATTTATGCTTGCATTGTAATTTTATTTAAGCAAGATAATAGGGTGTTATTATCTTGCTTCATTGTACGATTTACTTCTTTCCGAGGATTTCGGAAAGAAGGATTATAGTGCTTTGTCCATCGGTGCGATTAAGGATCGCGGGCCTTTGAGTAGGAGTCGAGCTAGGCTCCGAATGAAGTAACCAAATTGTGTCTCTTTCTAATTTCCGCTGCTTAACTTTGAGTGTTAAAAATACGATAAGAAAAGTTTTAAAAAACACGATATTCATCCCCCCTCTATCGCACTACTCGATCTATCAATACAGGCAGGTGGCATCGCCCAACAAGGTGTCACACTGTTGGGTTACAACATTTTTAAGCCTCGGAGCAATAAGAAAGAGTGGTCATTAATGGTGTCGAAGTTGTTCATCATGCCAAAGCATCGCTTTGTGCTTTGGCCACTCGCTAACAATAGGGTTTGCATGAAGGACAGACTGCCCTAAGTAGCTTGCAAGACCTGCCCACTTTGCCAATGGATGGATGAGACTTCTGAGCATCTCTTCTTCAGCTGCAGCATCACTATACCTCTTTGGATTAGGGCTGCAAACGAATCGAGCTCGCTCACGAGTTTTTCGAGCCTGCTCGAAAAATATTCAATTCATATTCGAATTTATCGAATTCGAGCAAAACTCGAACATATTCGAACTTTTTTCCGAGATGAACTCGAGCCCAAATTATATTGTTTGAGCCGCTCGCGAGCCTTAATATTTATTAATATATGTTAAATATATATTAAATAAATAAATTTTGAGCCTTTCGAACTTATTTTCGTGCAATAATTCGAATAGTTTATAAACATGTTCGAATATTTTGAGTCGAACTCAAACCTGAGCCCTAATTCGAACCGAACTCAAACAAAACATTTTGAATTTTTCGAAATTCGGATCGAGCTCAAACTCGAATATACCTATTTTTTCGAAATTAGGAGCATGCATAAATTGATATGCATGATTTATAGCGAAAGTAATATCAGGTCGTGTAATGGTGACAGTTTGTAGGGCACCAACAATGCTTTGTTAGATTTGGGGTCAGCTATTGAAGAGGAGGATGAAGGTGTAGTGAAACCACCTTCAATGATTGGTGTGGAGATAGGACTCGCACCATCCATTTTAGCTCGTTATAGAAGTCTAGTAATATATTTGCTCTGAGAGAAAAGACAACCTTCAAAATGTGAGAGAAACTCTATGCCAAGGAAAAAATAAGCGTTGCCAAGATTTTGAATAGGAAACTCTTAATAAAGAAGATAGAGTAAAGTAGTAATATCATTTTGATCACTACTAGTTATTATGATATCATTCACATGAATCAAAACAAATATTTAAAATTCTTCATTACATTTGTAAAATAAAGAAGAATAAGGGGTCATTTGGTTTGCGTTTTTCACGATGTTTTTTGTTTTCATTTTATGAGAAAATGGAAAACGCGTTTGGTTTGCGTTTTCAACGTTCATTTTTAAGAAAATGAGAGAGCGTTTTCTAAGAAAACGAAAAACGCGGAAAAGCCATTTTCTAAAAAAAATGAAAAACACGCGTTTTTCAGAAAATGAAAATGAAAATGGGGCAAACCTAACGCACCCTAAGTTTTTTAGCCAGAAAATCTCTGAATATAAAGCCAGATAAATAGACGATGAAACTATATATGAGGTGCTTACCGAAGACCATATATAGATTTCTGAAGTTGACACACATGTGTTAGAAGTTACAGATGGATGAATCCAAGTAGTTGCTCCATAAAAATAGTTTTTTCAAAGTGTTCATGAAGGAAAACATTGGAAACATCTTATTGTCATATCGGTCAATTGGAGCTAACTGTTGGTGCAACCTTAGGTCAAGGTTGACCTGGTTAATCTGACTCGAGTTGACCTGACTCGAGTTGTGTTTTGATGTTTGACGATGTTTGACGAGAAGAGAGTTGTATTCTTGATGTTTGACAAGAATAGGTGTTTGGGAGATTGTAGGTGCAACCTTAGGTCAAGGTTGACCTGGTTGACCTGATTCGGGTAAAGTCCAAGCAGGGAGCTTGGCACGCGAAAAGTCCAAGTATGGAGACTTGGCACTGGCAAAGTCCAAGTACGGAAACTTGGCACGGGGAAAAGTCCAAGCAGGGAGCTTGGCACGCGGAAAGTCCAAGTATGGAGACTTGGCACTAGGAAAGTCCAAGTATGGAGACTTGGCACGGGGAAAGTCCAAACAGGGAGTTTGGCAAGGTGGAAAGTCCTGGTGAGTGAAACCAGGCAGTGGGAAAATCCTAACTGGGATGTTAGGCAGTGTGGAAAGTCCTGGTGAGTGAAGCCAGGCAGTGGGAAAGTCCTAACTGGGATGTTAGGCAGTTGGAAAGTCCTGGTGAGTGAAGCCAGGCAGTGAGAAAGTCCTAACTGGGATGTTAGGCAGTGTGAAAGTCCTGGTGAGTGAAGCCAGACAGTGAGAAAGTCCTAACTGGGACGTTAGGCAATGTGAAAGTCCTGGTGAGTTAAGCCGGGCAAGGGAAAATCCAGATGGATCAAGGGTGATCGAACATCTGGTATTGGGAAGTCCAAGTAGATCAAGGGAGTGATCGGATACTTGGCACGAAGAGGAAAGTCCAAGTGGGTCAAAGGGATTGACCGGACACTTGGTGGGGAGTCTTAGCAGGTCAAGGGAGTGACCGGATGCTAAGCATGATGTACCAATAGGTCAAGGTTGATCGGATATTGGTTTGGAAGGTTTGGGACTTGGTTTGGGCAATAACCAAGCTCTGAATCGGTCTGCAGACCGATCCAGTGATACTCTTGTGTATTTGATCGGTCTGCTGACCGATCAGATGACAAACAGAAGGCAGCATCGATTCTGTGAGCTTGCTGATCGGTCTGGGGACCGATCAGCATGGAGCCTGATCGGTCTGCAGACCGATCAGGCGATATCCTGATCGGTCTGCCGACCGATCAGGTGACGATCTTGAAGAGTGCGAGGAACCGTACTCAATAAGCCCTGATCGGTCGCCACGACCGATCGGAGCACGATCGTAGCTAGCGGAGTTCGGGAGAAAGCGCGATCGGTGCGTGGACCGATCGAACTAGCGTTGCGACGCAACGCCAGATTCCTTCATGTTTTTCTTCGCAGTATAAAGGGGGGGTGCGCTACTTCTTCTTTCCTCTAGAACTTCGTTCTTCTCGAAGCTTCTGCTTCAACTGAGCTTTGATTGAGCTCGCCTTCAAAGTTTCGCGTGAGCTTCCAGTCGTCGACCAGCTGCTGCGTTTGGGTTGTGAAGTTGCTGCTTCACCTCCAGTCGACAAGAAAGCAAGCAATTGGTAGAGTGCTATTGTATTCATATTGTATTGCTTTTCTTACTGTTCTTGTACTCTTTGTTTGCTGTTGCAAACGTTTGTGGCGAGGTTTCTCCACCCACAAGGAGTATATTGTATTAGCCGGTTCTCTGGGGGCTCATCCACCGACGGATTGACTGGATTCGTCCACCTTACGGACACGCCGAGGAGTAGGAGCCCTAATCTCCGAACCTCGTTACATCCTTGTGTTAAGGTTTGATTTTCTTCTCTTTCGTTTCTTTGTATTTTCCGCTGCGCTAACACGTTTTGTAGAAAGAAACGACGATTTGGGGTCGGCTATTCACACCCCCCCTCTCTATCCTCCTTACGAAGGATCCTAACACTAACAACTATAGATAGTAGCAATCTGATAGTTGTAATTTTAACGACTAGACTAAAAGATCATTGAAATCTCTCTGTTTTTTTCCTCTATTTTTCCATTTTTTTTTCTATTTTTTTATATTTTTTTTTGCTAAAAGAATGGAAAAATGTCTTCTTTTAATTATACAGGATATCCCTTCATCATCACAAAATTCCTCTTTTCCTATTCATACAATTTTTTTTCCCATTAAACTTGACTATGATAACTATTTACTATAGAAATTATAATTTATTCCTTTACTTAATATTCATGACTCGATCATGTTGATGTCACTTCATCCCTACCTCGAAAATATGATATTTTCTATGCTATTTGGTTTAAGAATAATCAATTAGTCTTAACTTGGTTAATCTCATCAATTACTGAGTCTATACTTTCCATGCTCGTTGGGCTCAACCCCTCTCGTCAGGTTTGGGAAGCTCTTGATCATTCTTTTGCATCTCACTCTTAAGCATGAGTTCTTCAACTTCGTCTAAATTATAGTCTGTGCAACGAGAAGATGACTCTATAAACAACTATATATATGCAATCATTCAAGACTATTATCATAATCTAACTGTAATTGGACATCTAGACTCTGATACCACGTAGAAACTAATAGATAAAGCAAAGAAATAGAATAAAAAACAATTCTTTTATCATGTTATTACTAAAGCAAATAACCTTATTTATACAAGTTATACAAATATTAATGAAAAGATTACAAATTATCTAAATAATAATAGAAAATTTTAATATGACATATAATTATAAATATAGTAATGAATAAAATAGATTTAGAAATATTTTTTTAGTTAATTTTAATTGTGATGTCTAATATAATAAATTTGATTAAAATTAATTTAAGATTATTCTATATTATTATCATTGCCAAATCAGCTGAGCATGCAGATAAACTAAAAGAAATACATTTTTTTAAAGAATTAACACGCAGTTAATTAGTGGTTATGAACACATGTAATAAATAAAATAAACTAAAAAAAGTAGCTATTGAAATTGGTACTGATTCATCTAGAAGCGATTCGTCTGCAAAATTAAAGGCATCTAGATTGGCTTTGCATTTGGATTGATTTGCCAACTCTCAAACTTTAATGCAGTCTCAATCGTAATAAGGAAGCTTATTGTAGCAGTATTAAGGAACCTTATTGTGCAAAAAAAGGTAAATACTCATCCCAGCGTTTCCACCAGATCGCACGGTTAAATGGAGAAAATAAATCAAAAAATTGTAGATAGCAAATCTATGAGTTAATCCTCAGAATTTCAGCATTTTACGGGGATCAACCCTGAGGACAGTATTAAGGAATCTTAGAAGCAAGCCTAGGTGGCAACATTAATGATGGTTATCAGATTCCCCGTGGGTTTTTGTTCCATATAGGAGCATGGATTTTTACTGATCCATTTTATAAATTAATTTATTTTGATGGATCCTATCATTTAAACACCCGAGATTCATTATAATCTATCAATCATGATCAATAAATCATCCTCTAATTCGTAACTTATAGATTAGAGGATTCCATCTATCAAAGTAGTGACTTGTACGAAACACACTACACACGGCACGCGACACAGATGTATCAATGTCTTGGTTTCCAAAATATTGCCACCCAAACAATGCCCAGGCTACGTGTTCCTTTCAGTGGCTACTTTGATTAGTGATTATGACGAACTGGGCGTTTGCAAAGCACCGACGACTTAAGAAGGTAAAGTTTTTTTTTTCAATTTAACTTTATAAAAAATTTTAATCCATCATTATGATAAATTAAAAATCGCTCGTAGAAATCACATCAACATTCTTAGACTCATATTTTACTGGTAGAAAAATCCCCTCCAATAGACGAAAAAGTTTGAGTGCCGCTGTAGCTGTTTGTATAATTACTACTTCGTCCATTTTATTTTATTCGGTATTTTTTTTTTATTTTTCAGTTAATTTTTTAAATCGATTAATTTAGAAGATTGATTGTCCGGTCTTCTGAAAATCAAAAGTAAATTGAGACGCACTCGGATGGCGACGGTCCACTTTCTCCGGTTCGGAAAAATTCGCTGTAATTTATCGCAGCTTAATTTCGATTCTGACATTTCTGAGTGTCTAATCACTGCATCAGCACCGTAGAGCGCCGGGGCGACTTTATTCAGTAGTGATCATGCACTCAAAAACAATAATCAGTACGTTTTAGCTTTCCATGTTAGTACGCACTTAATCTATTAATATGCCACGTCAGCACTAACTTCATATTTAATAAACCCGAATGGGCGGCGTGACGACGCTTGTCGCGCTGAGACAATGGCATCCTTGCGGATGATCCGACGGTCCACGATGGCCCATAAATTCCAGAAGGAAGAATGCCGTTTGAGGTTCAAAAGTTACGGGAGCCAACGGCAACGACCCCAACGCCGAAATCTAACGGCTCCGTGACCTCACCTAGCCATTGACTCATTCGCCCTTCTGTTACTGCAATTATTATTACATATTTATTTAACTCTTCCTTTTCTCTTTCTTTCTCGCGTATTGTTCTGCCCTTTTGCTTCGACGGGCGTAGTCTTCTTTCGAAATCCTTCGCGGCTACGGAAAGACCCCGCGAGCTTCCTCCGTTCGTCCTCCGAATCAATCACCTCGAGCGACTCTCGGGGTTCCTCTGCCTCCCCCTTCCGCTGATTCTCTTCGGGGAGTGCCTCAATTCCTATATCCTTCCCGATCTCTTCGCTTTTTTTTTGATTCAGAGAGATCCGTGGGGATTTCCATGCCAACCGCCATGGTTTGATCTTTTCCCTCCAGTCTGATGACCCTTCTCGGTCTTGTTCTTTTCGAATTTATATGAATTCCTAATGGAATTGGATTAAAGAATCTACTTGCTGCTTCTGGTTGGGGCTTCGGTTACCAGAGCCGCCGTCTTTGTGTTGATTGATTTTGTTAGGGTTTTAGTGGAATTTTTTTGGTTTTGGTTGCCTCGATGAAAGTGGAACAGAGTTGTGTGGAGAACAGGCAATTGGCAGGAGCCTCGAGCTCGTCCCTCTCTGATGGAAGTTACGGTCTGTCGAGGGTTTCGACAGCTATTTCTAGCCCACTGAAGTCTTCTTCGTCACGGAGGTACTGCTTTTTTGCTTATTTGGGATTTGAGTGCTTAGCGTAATGCTGTTCAATTTTATGCATTGGAAACTTTGTACTGATTTTCTACGGCTATTGGTTGCTGGTTAAACTACGAGAACGGAAGGTCTTCTTTTTATTAAAAAAATGGAAAGCAAACTAAAGAGAATTGTAGGGTCCGTTTTTATGGAAGTATTGTCATGCACATTTTAGAATCTAGACAAGTGACGTTATGTCAATTGGTCATTATCGAAATTGTTTTTCACTTATTTTTAAAATAATATTCAAATATTTATTTTAACTGGACCTGCAGAGTTGAATATAAAATTACAGTTTTTATCCAGTTATCTGATAAAATTAGTCCATGTAATATAAAATTTTTATTGATGTGAATTTCTTCAGATATTGATCCTTACCTTAGTCATGTTTCTTGAACATAATACCATCCAGATTACCTCACGCTAGGTTTTCTCTACATTGTCATTCTATGTATGACAATTCATTGATTCATAATTCATTGCATGCTCAGACTTGGGGTTCATAGAGATTTATGGAGGTTATAATACGCCTAATGGAAAAGTCAACTATTCTAGATAATTGCATCTTCTATTAGGTTCATTGTCTATTATAGTCTCATTGTGCACAGTCTATGAATGGAACTCTGATTGTAGAAGAACCACAAATTTTCTTTGAATTTCAATCTAAGATTGATGGAGGTTATAATACTCGTAAAGGAAAAGTCAACCATTCTAGATAGTTGCATCTTCTATTAGGTTCATTGTCTATTCTAGTTGCATTGTGCACAGTCTATGAATGGAACACTGATTGTAGAAGAACCACAAATATTCTTTGAATTTCAATCTAAGGTATAAATTGTGTGTCAAGAGGTGCAGCAAATGAAGATTTCATAGATGATAGCCACTCATCCAGTTGCAAGTAGATTGTGTTTTTATCATATTAATTGCACTTGATCATATTAAAAAAAAATTCTTTACTGATTTCTTCATCTTATATTCTTGAATTCCTTCATTCAGGAGGACTAGTGGTCCTATAAGGCGAGCAAAGGGTGGCTGGACATTACAAGAGGCAAGTGTCTCATTCACTATTGCTGAGTTTAGGTCCAAGACACGTGTGTTCGAAACTGTCAATATAGTTTTAATTAGACTAATTTAAGACTCTTTGTAATAACAATGCTTGGACTTAGAGGAGGCCACAAAACTCCTTACATATCATAAGCAAAGTGTTTCCCAAACTGTGAGAAATGCACAGAATTTTGGTGCTTTTTAATCTCCATGTTGCTAGAGTACATATTTTAATTTGAAGCATATGTTTTCTAGTTACAACTAATTTAAGAGACATGTGAAACAATGCATCCTCATAATTTCTTCTTTCTAGTTTCGGTAATATTTATTTTTGTTTATAGGATGAGACGCTGAGGAAAGCTGTTGAAGCTTACAAGGGAAGATGTTGGAAGAAAATAGGTATACTGGTCACTTGCTAATTGTTTATGTTGAGTCCCACACTAATATAGTCATCACTTTGAAAATTTCGTTGCATTGTGTGCCCATGACTGCACCTAATGATTTAGCATATTATAACTTAATAACTTGACAATGTTTATGAGTGAAAGCTCAATAATTATTAAAAAAATTGCAAAAAATTACATTTTATGAAGGACAACTAAATCAGAAAGAAGCTCAAGGTAAGGAAGGAAGCATACTTGTTGGTTGTATGTAAGGATGCAAAATTTTTAGGTGGGATCATAATTGTATTGTTTGGAATTTGTTCATGTTACAGACTGGGATTCAGTAACCAATTTAGGCCTTTATTGTTAGCTCATCTGAACCAAGATAGGTTTCAACTAGTAACGGTATCTTGCAGATTTGGTTACAAAGGGTATTTTGCTTGGAAACTTCCTTCGGTGTTCAAGCCAGTACAATGCTTGTGTAGGCTTAATTTAGAAATAGAAAGTTCCATATAAGCATATCAACTGTCACATTATGAATTGATAAATGCGTACTAACCTGTCCATATATAGGCATACATTGGATAGACAGTTTAGCCCAGAAGTTTTGTCCTGTGCCATGAGGAAGTCTGTCATTTGTTTATGGAAGCCTCATTTTTTTCTTTATAATGATGAGCTAATTGCAATTGGCACCACTTCAGGCACCACTTCATCTAAATCTTTTGTGTGGATGACTTGAAAGTTGATGACTTCCAATTGTTTTGACATTGATCATGGTCTTCTCCTTGATTTTTTGAGAGCAGCAAAGAGTTGCTCGATTTGCTTATTTTTGAACAACAGAGGGTGTTGAAAGTTCTTCTTAGACATGCTAAGAGGGACTACAAGCTTTTGTGGTTTTGTTTGTCATGCAGAGAAATTTTCAATCCATAAAACCCACTTTTCCTGCCATGCCCACAAGATCAACGGTGATTCTTTCCCAATCCCTCATCTGCAGTTGATCCTTTGCATCTTGAATACTTTAGATTAGCCTTGGCACATAAAGTCCAAGTCGGCGTTGTGTTTGATTGAGTGAAAAGCATATAACAAGGGGAGATTAAGATGAGGTTGGTATGATATTTTAGAGGTGAGTGTCAGTAGGGACCAAACTGTTAAACCATTGACTTTGATTGGAAGTGCCTCAAACATTCAGACAAAGGGGAGAATAGATTGGTTAACTTCATGATATTATAATGTATGTGACTTGTGATGTCAGCATTGTAGGTAGATTTAACCACATTCACAAGTTTGATAATGACCTCTAGGTTATCCTTTTTAGTAAATTTGATGCCCTTAGCAGTGTCTTTGTGTGAATTCCATCAGAGTATCTCTCCATGTATAGTAACATTGGTGGTGGGTATGGAGCCATGTACTGGATTCAGAACATTGGTGGCGCATTATTCAAGTTAGCAAGCCTTAAGGTGTTGAACATTGTGCAGATGACCATAGGTGAATTTTATATCATGGTGGATGCATGGTGTCTGTTTTCTTAAGGGGCATGGCTCAGTAAGCCTGGGCACTAATTAGTTCGGGTTAGCAGACGAGTAAGGAAGGCCAGATCCACTTGCATAGGAATGTAGCACATACAATTTGTTCAAAACATGAGATAAAGCATCATGGGTAGCCATGTGGTGGTATGGGCACTATGGTGAAGTAGGCCAATGATAAAGTTCAAAAACCCATATAAGACCAAAGAGTTGGTGGGTGACAGCAACCATTAACTTTTTTTAGGGAAAGAGCAACAATAAGTTTTTATTGGTGAAGGCTCAGGCATGTAGTGGAGTTTGGTCTAGGGGGTATTGTAAGATTCTAAATATATTTCTTGTTTTGGTGAGTATTGCATGCATAGCATAGTATTTTTTAGAGTTGGATATTTTGCATTGGGTTTGTGCCTGATGGGTTCATGATTGTTGGATTGTTTGGTGGTGATGATCAATTGCCAATAGAAAATTAGAAATTAGTAATTTTTTTAACGAATCACATATGGTGGGGTCTAAAGATGAAAACCAACTATAAGCCTTTGGTTTAGTTGGTTAAAAGGATTCAGAAAATTAATATGATATGTTTCTTTGGCCCTTTTATTAAGTTGACAATGTTCTTTGCCAGACATATGTAGGTTGCCATCATAATTTAAGTTTTTTTTTTCAAAAGCTTTGACCATCAAGTTTTGGTATCCATTAGAATAAGTGACAGCAATTAAAGCATTTACGTGCAATACAATAGTTTATGTTTGTGATATATGAGTTTATGCTTCAAACTTTTCCTTTCCAGCTGAATTTTTTCCTGATAGAACTGAGGTCCAATGTCTTCATCGGTGGCAAAAGGTTCTCAATCCAGAACTCATTAAAGGTCCATGGACCCTAGAGGTTTGATTTTACCTTTTTTTTTGTTAATTTGCTAAAGCTTCAGAAATTTAATGTTTTGAGAGACTATTTTTTCCTTTCTTGTGATTTCAGGAAGATGAGAAAATCACCAGTCTTGTAGCGAAATATGGACCTACAAAATGGTCCATGATTGCAAAATCTCTTCCTGGTCGTATTGGTAAACAATGTCGAGAGAGGTAGTTGAATATCATCAGCTTTAGAAAATGAATTCATAGGAATTTGTTCTAGTAATAATATGGTCAATTCTCTCTCACACTAAATTCTTGGCCTTATCATTGAGTCAATCATTTCATGCATATAAAGGATAACAAATATCTCTTACCTGTGGTATTTGTTGGAGGCCTAAGGCTGATCATCCTGTCTCTGACATTCTGAGTGTTCCTAACTGCCCCCAGGGTGTAGCGCAGACGGTGGGCGTGTGACATCTCTGACGTAATGGCCAGGGGTCTATTCTCATGAACTGATGATCTGGGATTTACCCTACTATGCGCCTATGACTTGTGTACCTGCATGTACCTCTCTCCATATCCGTGAGGCCGGTACTAGGGGGGTCGCTAAGATAGCGGATCTACCTTTTTTTTCTTAGTGTTCCTAACTAAACTAGAGATTCCTCAAATTACCCTATAAATTCTTGCCTAATTTGTATTGCAACAAACAATATTTAACATTTATTATGACTTGAAACCATGTGATCTATAACACCAACCTAAACACTGTGACATGCACCTGGTGTTGAATGAATTGTAACTTAGCAAGCATCCTCTTAACGAGTTAATTACTTGTAAATATCTTCTACACCAGTAGGAAATGAGATAAAGCTGAAAAAAAAACAAAAAACAATTAATGCACATTTTAGTGAATTTTGAAGTCTTTTACTAATATCAGTCGTGGCTTCTTCATTTATTGCTACAAGATTAAAAATTACTGCTGCTTGATACTGAGTACAAATATCATTTAAGTTTCTCCTATGGTTCACACTCCTATCTTGTAAGTGCTTTTTATCGTTGGTTTGAATACATTTTCAGAAAGCGGCTTTACAAAGCTGTAGTGGCGTATTCCTTCTGCACATGGCATCAAAGATCTAACAGATTATAGTCTGATCAAATTGAACATATAATTTACTTGAGGCTTTGGCTTTCTTCTTTCCGCTAGGTTATGATAATGCTGTAGGATGACTGAAGCCCAACATATGTTATTTCATTTTGGTGTGTATTTTTTGCAAACTATTCTTTCTGTTCATAAATGGTTAAAGTTTAATTATCACTTCATTATATGACTTTGCTTCACCTTATCTGATGCCTGTGTGTTCTTTAGGATATTTAAAAGAAAAACAGCATTTTTGACAATCTATTACTGCATTTTTTTTTTAAAATAAAATGCAGTAACATTTTTACTAAAGGAAGTTATAGTTTGACAATTTCTTCTGAAAAAACCCTTTATTTCTTTTAGGTGGCATAATCATCTAAATCCTGTGATAAAAAAAGATGCTTGGACTGAAGAGGAGGAGCTTGTTCTCATGAATGCCCATCATGAATATGGAAATAAATGGGCAGAAATTGCCAAAGTCTTACCTGGAAGGTATTTGACCCTCACATATAATGCTAATGGTTATATTAACAAGTTAGTTTCATTTAACTGCATTTCCATTGATATCTATATAATTTAGGCTTGTAAAAGAGAAAGAGATAATATATTTCCAATAACCTAATCTGCTCATAGGTATTTATATACATAAGGAGGGAAAGAGGATCCTATAATTATGGTATGCCTATCAATCATTAATTACAATCAATCTTAATCCCTATAATCAAACTAATCTAAATCAATCATAATCCCTACAATTAAGGGAATCTTTTGGAAGTATTCAACACTCTGCCTCAAGCTGGAGCATATATGCCAATAATATGCAACTCGTTACAAAATTTTGAGAATCGTTTTCCTCCTAATGTTTTAGTGAAGACATCTGCAACTTAGTTGGATGATGATGTGAATGAAGTGACAATTTTTTGACTCATTACACACTAATGAATAAAGTGCTTAGTCCTCATGAAAAACTGAGTTACTTGCAATGCGAATAACTACTTGATTATCACATTACATTGACAGTGGTTCATTGTAGGTGAACGCTAATTCTTTAAGCAAATTCTTCAACCATAATAGAACAAAACTCAATCTAAATATTTCTGATCTTTAGGGTCAGGAGGGATGAACAGAATATGTTCCTTCTTCTTGTGAGATCCCAGGAATAATTCAAACAAACGTGACCACAAGAGATAGTTAGTCCCATTCAATTTTTTAGTAGTAGCCAATTAGGTTTAGAATCTTTTACTTAATCATAAGAGGAAATCATAGGCAGAACTTGAGTAGTAGCAGATTAGGGCAGTGTTGGTTGATCCAGTAGGTAGTCGCAGCAAGGGACATTGACGCTAAAATTGACAGTAAGGGACATCGGCATTGAAATCGGCAACAAAGGACGTTGGTGTCGAAATCGACAACAAGGGGCGTTGGTAGTAGGAGGCACAAAAATAGTAGTGGCGGCAGAAAAAATAGGTCAGAGAAGGAGAATTCACTCTAATACCATGTAAAAGTGAAAAAGATAATATATTTCTAATAACCTAATCTGCTTATGTAGGTATTTATATACATAAAGAGGGAGAGGATCCTATAATTATGGTATGTCTATCAATCATTAATTACAATCAATCTCAATCCCAATAATCAAGATAGTCTAAATCAATCATAATCCCTACAATTAAGGGAATCTTTTGGAAGTATTCAACTAGGCTTTTGTATTTCACTTCCCCATAACATGCAACTTTAATAGAATCTCAAAGTTTTAGCGTCCAACTTACGGTTTGTGGTTCTTCTTAATGAGATACCATCAAAGGAGGGTCAATGTTTTCTTAGGTAGTGTCATGAGAATAAGGTGTAGTAGACTAGTTGTAACTGAGCAGGTCATTATCATTGCCATTGCAAGTTTGAACTATTTGAGATCAACCACATGGATTTCTCTCTCCACTGAATTATATGCAAGAGTATGTCATTATCAATGAAAGTCAACTAAATCACTTTTACTACATTACCTAAAGTTTTCTTGGATATTCTTCTATTGCCTGAACCATCAACTCAGGTTGTTTCAACTCATCTAAAATCTGTGAGTCACCTTTGAAGATGTTCATACTGTTTTAAACTATTTGGAGCTGCACCTAATTGCTACCGGATAGTAACTGATTAGATGTTCCTATAATTATGTGTGCATGACCAAGCTCCGCCCTGTTTCTGCTCGGTCAGTTTGTTTCTGTAATGCATTGTGTTGTGTCTAGTCAAGTTGTTCTTGATTGAGCCTTGTTATGTCTCTCAATTTTATATAGAGGTTATCTTATTTGGATGTTGTGAACTGTACAGTTGGAGTTTTAGGGAGTTATATGTTCAGCTATGTTGGAGGCGTGGAATCTGATCGATGTACTATGCAATAAGATGAACTACATAGGGTTCATGGGAGATCCCTGATGAGCTTACCTAGGGTGCTATGGCAGTGTAACCCTACTAGGATTGTGTGGGAGCCATGCCCTCAGCTTGAGGCTATTTCTATAACCTTGGAGCAAGTCAGTGACTTCTAGACTTGCCAACCTGACCAAGCATTCTCGACTTGGTGCTATCATTAGGCTGTTAAACCTGGCAATTTCTTGATTTCTATTGATGCAGTTTTAGATAGCAATTCAGACAAGTAATTGCCTTTGTTTTTCCAATTTGAGGGACCGAACTGGCTGAACGATTCTCAACTTTGGAATTTAGGACTTGCTAACTGGCCTTATGTTAACTCGGAAAATACTGCATATGTTTCGTATGCATGTTCTACTCTCTATAATAGGAGGGGTAAACTTTCACATATATGTCTATCATAACAAATAGTGGAGGCAAGAGATCACTAGTGATGGATATGTTTGAGGGCAATGTAACTTAATTCTCTTTCTCTGACCTGGACACAGGCAAGCTTTCTGGATCATGTACAATTCTGAGTGTTTTGCTTGATCTTGTTTTTCTTTTGTACCATTCTCTTCTTTGTGTTCCTTGTGATTTTTGTCTATTAAGTGGTTTTTGTGTTACTATCAACGAGTGACAGTTAATATTTCATCTGTTAGAAATCGGTATTGAAAAGTACCACAATCCTAACATATCATATCAAAACCTATACTAGGGTCCAAAGAAGGTAGTGTAATTCCCTTACAAGTTTATATCCAGTTTGTGTCAATTAGTGCAAGTAGACACAGTCATGGATATTAGTTAATCCATGTTTATGCAACAATTTACATGTCTCATATCTGTGTAGTATACCGCATAATAAATTGCATGTCTCATATCTGTGTACAGCATGACAAGTTGCATGTCCCATATGCGACGTAGTATTACTGTCTGTCAAGTTTGTGTGTGCCAATAATCCAAGTTCTTTTTCAACTTTGCAATCCATTTCATGTGGTTTGGCATTCTCATATGCTAGCTTGTCTGTTGTGTAAAGCACCTCTTAGTCAGAAAAAAAGTCCATTATTTGCACTTAAAAGGTGTGATAGACTTTCCAGGGCTCAACCCCATGTTATCATGTGTTGGTACACATGCACTTTGAAATAGAGAAAAAGAGCTGGCTAAAGGCAGAGCAATGGTCTCATTAATGAATCAAGCAGATTGGTCTGACAAGTAACTGAACTGGGCATATTTACATACCAGTATATAAAGTTTCAGACCCTTATGTGATTATATCCTTTTTTAGTAAGACATTTTATATCATTGGTCTAAGGTCAATACATTTGTTAACATTATGAGATGAAATGTGTTTGTCCTACTGAAGGGGTCCGAACTTCATAGTGTGATTTTGATCTTGTATTAATCAGGTTCAGGTTGGCTATGTTGGGTTGGGTGTCAACCATGCCTTTGAAATTTGCTTAAATCCAAATCTATAATGGAAGCTGAATGAATCTATATATATAATTTCATCCTTGTATGAGGTCTTATATGCAAAATTATTGGCTGTTATGTCAAAATATTATCTGTTAAAACGATAAGAGGATGATTATTATCATCATCGTTCAATTCTCTAGATAATCATTTTTTTTTATTTGTATTTTGTAAATGAAACTGGTAGTTTATTTTTTGTGACTGCTATTACAGTTTCTAAGATGTTCAAGAGACCCTTATTAATTTATGCTCTTCACTTGTTAGAATTTTAAAGGATTAGATGAATCTACCAAGAAGGGGAGTCTTGGCGCAATAGTAAAATTGCCATGTGACCAAAAGGTCACGGGTTCAAATCCTGGAAACAACCTCTTGCAAAAAACAGGGTAAGGCATCGTACAATGGATCATTCCCCGCGACCCTGCATGGCGGGAGCTTCGTGCACCGGGCTACCCTTAGATGAATCTACCAAATTAATATTTTGTGACGATTTAGATGAAATATTACAAAATATTCTGCCAAATGAAATGATTTTAATATGAGATGATCTAAATGAGCATGTCGGTGTGAAAAAAAAAAGTAATATGAGAGGATACATCAGGGTTATGAGTTTGGAACGAGAAATGAAGAAGAGAAAACTATATTAGATTTTGTGATAGCATATGACTTTATATTAGCTAATACATTTTTTAAGAAAAAAGAAGAATACTTAGTCACGTTCAAAAGTGGGAATAATAAATCGTAAATTGATTTTCTTATGGTTAGGAAGAAGGATAAAAAGATTTGTAAAAATTACAAAGTCATCTTTGGAGAAAGCTTAACTACCTAATATAGGTTAGTAGTGTTGGATATACGCCTCAAACATAATATCAATAGAAAGAAAATATATGACCCCTAGAATTAAATGGTGGAAGAAAGGATGAGAAGCAAAATATATTTAAGGAGAAGGTGGGAGTACAAGTGATCCTGTCCGATAGTTGAGGCGACGGAAGCTGAGGACGTGGCACTCCGGTTGACCGTGTGTTGACTCCTCGAGACCCTGCAACCACAGCTACGTCAGTGCTGAGCCAGGGAAGGGGTCCCGGTGATGACCCTCCGACGCTCAAGTCAGTCATCGACGATGTGTGGAAGCATAGCAAAGTAGCGAATAGTAGTAGCAGCAGTAGATTATCGCATACCTCCGCTAAAGCTTGAACTTTCTTTATATAGGGCTCCTGTAGCGCGCGTGCATGTTTTCCGAGGCATGCACGCCTCCCGAAGCTTTCCCTGAAAAGATGTATCAGTACAGTGTCCCTAACACAATACCTTAACGAGTCGAGCATACCTCTGAAGTGACAGTGGAAGCTTTTGTTGTAAGACCAGCCGCCGACCATGCCGCCTGTCAGTGACACATACAACAACAACAACAACAACAACCAAGCCTTTTCCCACTAGGTGGGGTCGGCTGTATGAATCCTTTTACGCCATTGAGCTCTATCTCCTATTATATCATCATCTATATTTAAATAAATTTTATCTTGTTTTATTGTTGCTAACCAAGTCTTTTTTGGTCTTCCTCTCCCTCGTTTGATATGCATGTTTATCATAGTTTCACATCGCCTAACTGGAGCATTTATTGGTCGTCTAAGTACATGTCCGTACCATCTTAAACGTGTCTCTCGGAGTTTGTCCTCAATAGATGCAACTCCGACTTTCTCTCTAATGCTCTCATTCCTTATTTTGTCCATCTTCGTATGTCCACACATCCACCTTAACATCCTCATTTCTGCAACTCTCATCTTATGCTCATGTGCCCGAGTCATAGCCCAACATTCAGCTCCATATAACATAGCAGGTCTAACAGCGGTTTTATAGAACTTACCTTTAAGTTTAAGAGGTACTTTACGGTCACATAAAACACCCGACGCTCCCCTCCATTTCATCCATCCTGCTTGTATTCTATGTAAGACGTCTCTCTCAATCCCTCCATCATTTTGTAAAATTGATCCTAAATATTTAAATCTCTCGGTTCCGGGCAACTCGTCCTCTCCTATCTTAACAATTGTTTCCAAAAAAATAATATCCAACTAGCAATGTCTTTTACGGGGCCGAGCGGGATAGTCGCTCGACTCGGATGAGTGTGTTCCTTGGCCGAGCGGGAAGGCCGCTTGACCTGCGCTTCCGCTGTCATGAGAAAGCTGCTCGGCTTCCCTTCTATTTCTTTATAGCTCTGTTGTAAATCTGCTCTGTTCTTATAGCTCCATATAAGGCCGAGCGAGGAAGCCGGTTGGCGTGCTCTTGCAAATACCCGACAGTTTTTCTGAGCGTCGGAAGCTCGGAACCTCGCCGAGTTGTTATGATTTCGAATCGGGTCTTCTTTATCCCGATCGGGCGAGCGTGCTACCCGATCGACCAGTGCTCTGGGGGCGTTTGATCGTCTTGACTGGCTCCCACCATGACACTGGCCTCCACTATGGCAACGGGGTGGGGCCCTCCCCCTGATCACCGCATCACAAGCCTCCCCTTCAAGTCTAGTCGAAGGAGGTTGCAGTCCGACTGACTCGACTAGTGCGCGCCGATTTCTTCCTGATCGGCCTTTATCATTGTATAGACTTCGATCAGGCTGTACCTAATCCTCGCCGATCGACCTTCTGAAAGTAGTCGCGCGACCGAGCATCATGCTTCTTTGATCCGATCGGAAGAACAAGGGTTTACCCTTGTAGAATGTTTCCTCTGGCTGTCTTAGGCGAGCGGGGGCTCGGCTGACGTTACCCGAATATCTTGGAATTCGTGCAAATCCTTTTTCATTAAGGCAGAACGGGTTCCCATGCCGCTCTTAATTATCGGCCAGTGATAGCACTCCACGTGTTAGACTCGCAGCCGTCGCACGCCTGACGCGACGAGCATTGATGGCGATGTTTGGCGGTTTAAATTCAATGGTCGGATCTTCGCATAGGTTTTTGCGACCTAGATCGGACGGCTCCGGTAGGCCGAGCCTTGGGTATATGATCTCGTTGCCTTCGCCGCCTTCTCCACTTCTGCTGCCGCATCCCCGACTCCTGCTATCCGGCGATCTTTCGTTCTCCTCTTCCGGCGGCCTTTTGCGCGTCTTCTCCGACCATTTCTCTTCCGGCGACCTACATCCTCGTAAGCTTCCTTCCTCGCTTTCGATCTTCGGCCTTTCCTTGTTCCTGGTGTCTTTCCAGTGATCTTTCTGCTTCTTCGTTCGCATTTCCTCCGCTGTTTTTGCCTTTTATCGCAATGGCGAGCTCTTCTCAACCGTCGAACCTTCCTCCTGGGCTCTGGTACACCACCATGGAGACCAGGTTCGATGATGGCGACGTTGAGAGCCTTAAGAATTCTTTTGAGATTCCCCCTGATCACGAGATCATTTTAGCTATTTCATCCGATCGGCCAAACAATCCGCCGACCGACACCATCTGTTTGTTCAAGGACCAATTTGTGGTCGGTCTCCACTTCCCTATCCATCCCTTCATCATTGAAGTTTGTAATTATTTTCGTGTTCCCCTTCCACAACTTGTACCGAATTCCTTTCGCCTTCTGTGCGGCGTCATTGTGTTGTTCCGGCTGCACGACATCCCTTTGACTTCCCGAGCCTTCCACTTCTTCTATTACCCAAACAGTCCGAACTGGGTACCTTCTCGCTTCAGTCTCGGATCGGGTTGGTTTTCTTTGACAAAATGCCGACTTCCAATAAACATTGGAAAGAATATTTCTTCTTTGTACGCCTCCCCAAACGATCGACCTTCTGGACCCGCTGACAGGTCGGCTTACCACCTCAACCCGACCTAAAGAAATACAAGAGCCACTCGGACTACCTTCATGCCACCTCCATGTCGGCCGACCAAAAGTATGACATCCACAAGCTACTGCACCGGACTCCCGATCGACTTAGGTAAGAGATTCCATGTACATTTCTCTTTTGATTCTAACTGATTCTTCTGCTTCTCTTGCAGCCGAAGTTATGCTGCGCACTCGGATGTCTGGCCTTGCGAAACTTCATAACGCCGAGATCGAGGCGGTCGTGGTTAAGGAATTGGCGAATTGCGACCTATAACCGGTCGGCTCTCAAGACGAGAGCGCAGCAACTCTCGTCCTGGCGAGTGGAGGGGGGCAACTAACCAAGCCCCCAGTGTCGAGGTTGTCGGCAGCGCGAAGCAACCATCTGAGCAAGTGCCCATCGTCCGCTCGGAGAGTTCGGATTCCTCTAGCGAGCCGTTGCTAAGGCGTAAAAGGCGCCGCACAGAGTCTTCGCGCTCTGCTGCCTCGGCGGTGGGATCTGCCGAAAGGGTTGTGGTCGACACCTTGAATCCCTCCGCGGTTCCTGCGACTACGCCCGAGGTATCCTCCGACCGGACTCCATCGGTGGCCGAGTTGTCGCAGGAGCCTATCGCCGTGGAGCCCTGGCTTTTATGCCGCCATCGCGACCATCGAGGGTTCGGCGATCGACCATCCTCCTGGCATCTGCGTCCCGGTCGGCCAACCCAGCAACCTTGGCCCACTCGGCTTCGGGCAGCCGACAATCCGTCACGGCGATCCTTCACTTGCCCATGGAGGAGTACAGTGAGCCGAGTGGCCGGTCGAGCACTCCTGAGCATCAAGTCATCATACGTGGTCCGCCAACCCAAGTCTGGGAAGAAGACCGAGCTCGAGCGGCGGTGATGCCCCAGGCACGCTCACCAATAGTCATACCCAGATGACAACCGGGGTAAGCTCCTTGTAATTATCTTTCTTCCGATCAGCTCTAATCATTTTTCTTACTCCAGGTCTCCAGCAGCTAACCTACTGCCGATCCGAGGGAGATGGCTAGACTGAAGGCCGACCTGGAGAAGACGGCAAAGCTTCTCAAGGCCGAATGGGCTAAATCTTCCGGCCACGAGGAGATGTTGGGTCGACTCAAGAAGTAGGTCAGCACGTTTGACAAGAAGATCGAGTCCACCACCGCTAGGAAGAACCGAGCCATCGAGGACCTGGAACTGAAGAACAAGGAGGCCCGAGACCTCGCTAGCAAGCTCAAAGACACTGAAGATTTTATGGTGACTGAACGAGCGAGCCGATCGGCGCTGGAAGCCAAGCTCCAGGGCCAGCTTTCTGATAAGGATGCAACACTGAAGCTGGCCCAGGATGAGCTAGGGAAGGTGAAGGCTGAGCTAGAGGGCTCCTGAGCGGCGATGAAGATTTATTAGGACGCTGAGCCGAGTCGGTTTGCAACACTGAGACAAAACTGCATCCGCTCGGACGCGTTTAATGGCAAAGTCATTACTCGTTACCTTCGGCTCTGCAACCTCGCGATAGACGAGACGATCAACCAGCTCAAGGCGGGCGACCACCTCCCCGAGACTTTGAAGGGCAGCGTTCGGGATAAGATGACCGAGTCGCCACCCGACGATGCTCTGGATTACCTTGAGTGAGGTTGAGCGTTGTAAATTTTTGAAGTCTTAATGTAAGCTCGTTCATTCGGCAAAGCTCTTATCTTTATCCTGCAACTGTGATCTTGAAATGTAATCTTGGAAATTTTGGTTTTAATATATGCGCGCCCGTTCGGCGAAGCATTTCTTTTCACAGCTTTTCTTATTTTTGCCTATAAATGTCCCTGATCTCATGGCCATAGGGGCAGGCTCGAATTTGAGGTTGTCGTTCGACCATTCGTGAGGACACGCGTTTTAACGTCGCCGCTCGACGACTTGGTACGACAATTGGGGAAGACTTGGGTTTAAGGTCGTCCCTTGACCGTTTGTGAAGACTGGGGTTTTAGGTTGCCGCTCAACCGTTGGTGAAGACTGGGGTTTTAGGTCGCCGCTCAACCGTTGGTGAAGACTGGGGTTTAAGGTCGCCGCTCAACCGTTGGTGAAGACATGCGTTTAACGTCGTCGCTCGACGATTTGGTGAGGACTTGGTTTTAAGGTCGCCGCTCGACCGTTGGTGAAGACACGCGCTTAACGTTGCCACTCGACGATTTGGTGAAGACACGCGTTTAACGTCACCGCTCGACGATTTGGTGAGGACTTGGTTTTAAGGTCGCCGCTCGACCGTTGGTGAAGACACGCGTTTAACGCTGTCACTCGACGATTTGGTGAAGACACGCATTTAACGTCACCGCTCGACGGTTTGACGAAGACGAGAGTTTAACGTCGACGCTCGACGGTTTAACGAAGACGAGAGTTTAACGTCACCGTTTTACAATTTGACGAAGACGAGAGTTTATTGTCGTCGCTCGACGATTTGATGTAGCCGTTCGACATGTAGCTTAGAAATCTTTTATTTTGGCCCTGCATTCAGAGAGGACGTACAAGAATGTATAAATACACGATACTTGCGCACCTCTCATCCAGCCTGATAGGGTTGGAGATGGTTTGTGCTCCATGGTCGTTCGAGCCGCCTTCCAGTCTCGTCCTCTAGATAATAAGCACCCGAGCGGAGCTTTTCCATGACCTTGAAAGGCCCTGCCCATGGGGCTTCGAGCTTGGTGACGTCCCCGATGTTGGGTTTTTCGGGCCGCGAAAACCGCTTTTTCGCGTCGCGGAAACCCCGAATCACCCTAGCCAACGGATCTCGTGCGAAGAAAAATTCAAAAACATACGAGTACGAGTTACAAAACTTCTAGATCTACATGATGAAGATCTTTACCCTTGTTGCGTGCCCTTTTTGCGTATCCCGCTCGTCCTCGGTACGCCGGATCTTGAAGTTGTCAATGTAGACAACTCTCTACACGTATCCACACGAACACACTAGGTGGAGGTGACCAAAAAACCAAGGTGTGCTAGTACCTATGTGGTTCGGCCAAGGAAGGAGGAGAGGGAGAGCTTGAGAGGAAGGAGATGCAAAATTCCACACTTGAATGAATAATGAAAATCAATTCACACCCCATTCAAAATGTGGCCGGCCACCTTTCTCATGTGTAACTCCCCTCATTAATGCATTAAGTTGTCATCAAGGAGAGAATGTAACTTCCATGAGGTGGCACTCACTAGTAACTTCCATGAGGTGGCAACCATGATGATGTGGAGTAACATCATTAGTCCACATCAATGCCAACTCACCAATGAGGTGGCATAAAGTCAAGTCAAACTAGACTTTTAATCTTCCTCTCAAGTCAAGTCAAACTTGATCAAATCTCTTCCATGGTTGATCTAATCTAACCATTTGATTCAAGCCAATTTAATATATAATGAATCTAATTCATTAAATTAAATTGATTCAATGAGTCATAATCTAAATTAGACTCATCAACATACGAATCAACTCGAGTCCAACCTCAAGTTAGCCCAATTAGATTACTTTAATCCAATTAGATTCATCAAATGAATCTAATCCTCTTGATTCATCATACGAACCTAATCTCCATCTAATTGTCCTTAATGGGTTCTTATAGCGTTGGCAATGCCCTAAACTCATTTAGAGCATAAGTAATGAGCGGATCTAGCAACACATCATTACTACCCAAGTTACAAGAATGTCGAGATCCGACATCACCTTGTGACTACTAATCGTGACTCCTCACAAAATACGACAAGTGTCCTTCTATCCTGACATCTAGATTGATCAATGTGAGACATGGACCGTGTCATCCTCGACCAATCTAAATCTTGAAACCCAAGTAGACTCACTAAATCAAACGAGCTCAATATCCTATATCGACTCATTTGGGCGTCATGCACTTGGTCTCACTCTATCAAGAATACCGATGTCTCTCCCGTACATAGGAGGGATAGATCCCATCTACATCACTCACATCCTCTCGCATAATTTGTTATATACCCAGAATCGCCTTTATAGTCCACCCGGTTACGGCGTTTGACGAAACCAAAGTACATAACCCTTATGTAGGGATCTATGGTGACTTAGTGTCTAAGGACTAGTAGTCATACTAATAGCCACATGAGAAAGTATATGACACTCATATAACGATCCATGATACTTTCTCATGGCGGGTCATTCAGTATACATTCTCTAATGTATACCCATGTGGCAACTTGATATCTCTATATCCATGACTTGTGAGATCAAGTCATCGAGTTGACCTACATGCTAGTCTTATTGCATTAACATTGTCCCTGAATGTTAATACTCGACTAGGAATGATTAAGAGTAGTGTTCCCTATATCATCTCACTATCGGTTCAACTAACCGATTGATATAGGTGAGAACCGTCTACTCAAGGACATTATTATACTTAGTTTATTTGGCACCAATACAAGTAAGTATAATAACCAAAATCCAAATGCCTTTATTTATATAGAATATGATACAATAAGTCCAAAATACAATCATCAAATGATTGACTCTAGGGCTCTAGCTAACACCCGACTGACTTGATTTTCTTCCATATGAGGTCGTCGACTTGGAAGGACCTCGGGATCACCCTCTGATTTTAAGTTTGCTTCATCCGCTGCTGATACGCCATCAGCCGGACGGCTACTTCGGCGCGCGCTTCGTCTACCAAGTCCAGCTCCAAAAGCCTTCGCTCGGCGTTGTCTTCATCATAATGCTGCACCTGATCGGACGACTGCTTCGCCGCCATACACCAGGTGGAATGGGGTCAGACCGGTCCCCTCCTTTGGCATCGTGCGGAGGACCCACAGCACGCTCGGGAGCTCATCGACCCAGCTGCCCCCCATATGGTCGAGCAGAGCGCGCAAGACTCGAAGGATTTCCCGATTGGTGATTTCTGCTTGCTCGTTGCTCTGCGGGTAGGCCACGAAAGTGAAGGCCTGCTGGATACCATATCCTTCGCACCACTCCCTGAGCCTCTAACTAGCAAATTGTCTTCCATTGTCTGAGACGAGCCGACGCGGGATGCCGAACCGGCAGATGATGCTTTGCTATACAAACTTGATGACCATCTGCTCAGTTATCCTAGCAAGGGGCTCGACTTCGACCCATTTGGAGAAGTAGTCCATCGCAATGAGCAGGAACTTCCGCTGACTGGTTGTCATGGGGAATAACCCTACGATGTCCATGCCCTATTGGTCGAACGGACAAGATACAGTGGAAGCCTTCATTTCCTCTGTAGGCCGGTGCGAGATGTTGTGGTACTTCTGACAGGATAAGTACGTGGCCACCGTCCGAGCGGCATCCTCCTGGAGGGTCGGCCAAAAATACCCGGCCAGTAGAATTTTCCTCGCTAATGAGCGGTCGTCCGGGGCTATCCGCAGGATCTTTGATGTACTTCTCGTAGTATGTAATCGATGTCCTCCGATCCAACGCATCTGAGTAAGGGTCGGGCGAAGGCCTTCTTATAAAGTTGATCCCCGATCAGTGTAAACCGACCTGCCCTTCTTTTTGTCATGCGAGCATCCTCCGGGTCGGAAGGTAGAGTTCCCGCACGTAAGAACTCTGTTAGGGTTTTCCTTCAATCGCTCGGGAAGGTGACTCCTTCCATCCGATTAATGTGGGCCACCAATGAAACTAGCTTTATCGGCTGATCGACGTCGATCGGCGTCAGTGAACTGGCTAACTTGGCCAACTCATTTGCAGCCTGATTTTTCGATCGGAGGATCTTCTGTATGACAACCTTCTGAAAGTTGGACTTCAACTTTTCAAAGGCCTCTACGTAGAGCTTGAGTTGGACGTTGCTTATTTCGAACGCTCCAAACAGCTGCTGAGCGGCCAACTGAGAATCCGAGTGGATCAAGACTTTAACTGCTTCGACGTGCCGAGCAGCCTGTAAGCCGGCTATTAGCGCCTCGTACTCGGCTTCGTTGTTGGTGGCCCTGTAGTCGAGCCGAACGACCAACTGCATCCGATCTTCTTTCGGGGAGATGAGTAGTATGCTGATGTCGCTCCCCTGTCGAGTGGGCGAACCACATCCACATAGATCCTCCACACGGCTTCTGGCTTCGGGCCCTTTACCTCGGTGACGAAATCTGCCAAGTATTGTGCTTTAACGACAATTCGGGGTTGATATTGGATGTCGAACTTGTTGAGCTCTGTTGCTCATTTGATTAGCCGTTCGGACGCCTCGGATTGAGAAGTACCCTCCCCAAGGGACTGTTGGTCATCACGATTATTGAGTGAGCGAGGAAGTACGGGCGAAGCCTTCGAGCGGCGAGCACTAAAGCATAAGCTAACTTCTCAAGATCAGTGTAGCGAGACTCAGCATCTTTTAATATGTGACTTAAAAAGTACACCAGTTGTTCCTTGCTGCTCTGCCTAACTAATGTCGAGCCGACCGCATGCTCTGTAGACGACAGGTAGATCCGGAGCGGCTCGCCAACACATAGTTTGGCTAGGACAGGCAGGGAGTTGAGGTATTCCTTGAGTTCTTCGAATGCCTTGTCGCATTCCTTATCCCATTGAAATTTTGTCGTCCGACGTAGTATTTTGAAGAATGGCAAGCTCCGATTGGCTATTTTGGAGATGAATCTGGATATCGCTATGATCCGACCGGTCAGTCGCTGAACCTCCTTCAGCTTGTGGGGCGGGGGCATATCTTGCAATGTTTTTTACTTTGACCGGGTTCGCCTCGATGCCCTGCTCGGTTACGATGTAGCTGAGAAAGCGCCCACTCTTTGTGCCGAACAGACACTTACTTGGGTTCAGCTTTATCTCATAAGCCCTGAGTGCCCGGCAGGTCTCCTCAATATCTGCATATAGGTCAGCCGCTCGGAGGGATTTATCAGGATATCATCTACGTATACCTTCATATTACGGTCGATCTGCCGTCGGAACACTTTATTCATCAATTTTTGATAAGTGGCTCCAACATTCTTGAGTCTGAACGACATGACGTTGTAGCAGTACGTACCGTCGACCGTAATGAAGCTGACATTTTCTTGATCTTCGCGGGCGAGCGACACTTGATGATAACCTTGGTAGGCATCTAGCATGCAGATCAGCTCGTATCCTACATTGGAGTCCACCATCTGGTCGATCCGAGGTAACGGGTAGAAGTCCTTCAGGCATGCTTTGTTCAGGTAACGGAAGTCAATGCAGACTCGCCACTTGTTGCCCGGTTTGGAGACAAGGACAACGTTGGCGAGCCAGCTAGGAAATTGAACTTCCCTCACGTGTCCGGTTTGCAACAACTTTTCTACCTCCGCCCGGATGATCAGGTTCTGCTCGGCGCTGAAATCCCTTTTTCGCTGCTTTACCGGACGAGCGCCCGGTCGGACATGTAACTCATGCTTAGCTATGCTTGGAGAGATGCCGGACAACTCTTGTGATGACCATGCAAACACATCATGATTTTGTTGGAGACAGGCGATCAACTCCGCTTTCTGCTCGGCTCCTAGATCCGCAGCTATGAAAGTGGTTGCCTCCGCTCGGCGAGGATGGATTTGGACTTCCTCTTTTTTTTTTATAGACTAGGGCAGGAGGTCTTTCAGTAGCAATATTTACCTCTAGTCGTGGAGTCTTCCGTGCTGACCTATCTTCGGTTTTGACCATCTCGACGTAGCAGCGCTGAGCGGCTAGTTGATCGCCCTTGACCTCTCCTACCCAATCGTCTACCGGGAATTTGATCTTTTTGCAGTAGGTAGAGACTACTGCCCGGAACTCATTGAGGGTCGGTCGGCCCAGGATGACGTTATAAGCTGAGGGGGCGTCCACCACGATGAAGTTCGTGGTTCGGGTCCTCCTAAGCGGTTCTTCTCCGAGTGAAATGGTCAATCTTGTTTGGCCGATCAACAATACTTCATTGCCGGTGAACCCGTACAGCGGGGTCGTCATAGGCAACAGCTCGGCCCGATCGATCTGCAGCTGATCGAACGCCTTCTTGAAAATGATGTTCACCGAGCTTCCTGTGTCAACAAAGATACGGTGAATGGTATAATTAGCGATCACCGCACGGATGATCAAGGCGTTGTCGTGAGGGATCTCGACTCCCTCCAAGTCTCAGGGTCCAAAGCTAGTCTCGGGTCCGCTCGCCTTCTCATGGCTGCACCCCACCGCATGTATCTCCAATCGTCGCGTATATGACTTCCGGGATCGATTGGAATCGCCGCTGGTCGGACCGTCGGCGATGATGCTTATTTCTCCCTGGGCGGCATTGCTTCGATTTTCTTCCTCCCGAGTGGAGGGCCTGCTTCGGTCGTCCCGGCCTCGGGCAGGCTCAGCATGCTCTCTTCGCTGGTGCTGTCGCTCGAGCGATCTTCCCGCGTCTCGTTGCCAGTGGATTGATGTCTATGTCGCCGATCGGGGGAGAGGGATCGATGGCGGTAGTTTTGCTGAGCCGGTCGACTGACGATGGACATCAATCCTCGGCAATCGCGTGTGTTGTGCGACACGGACTGGTGGAAAGAGCAAAACATAGGTGTCCATACCTTGCCCTTTGATGCTTTTGGCCGGTCGGAAGCGACATGCTGCACGGCATGCGTCCTTGTCTCATGTGGCCGCCCTCCTTCGACTCTTGGCCCCTTAGGCGGCTGGTGGTTGCTCATCAGTCGGTGTCCGGTCGGCGCCGAGTGTTCGTCTAGCGTCTCCTTCCTTCTAGCTGCTTGAGCTTCCTCCAGGTTGATATACTCATTGGTCTTTTTGAGCATGTGATCATAATCCCTGGGCGGCTTCCTTATGAGTGATCGAAACAAGCCTCCCTCGACGAGCCCTTGAGTGAATGCATTTATCATGGTCTCGGATGAGACCGAAGGGATATCCATGGCCACATGATTGAAGCGCTGAATATAGACTCGTAGAGCTTCTCACGACCCTTGCTTCAAGAAAAATAGGCTGACGCTTATCTTTTGATAGCATCTGCTGCTCGCGAAATGGTGTAAGAAGGTCGTTCGGAAATCTTTGAAGCTTCGTATGGATCCGTCCGGCAGCCTTCTGAACTATCGTTGCGCCGAATCGGAAAGCGTGGTGAGGAAGACTCAGCATTTCACTTCATCCGTGTACTGGTGGAGTGTGGCCTCGTTATCGAACCTATCCAGATGATTATTTGGATCGGTCGAACCGTTGTAGGACCCGATCGCCAGCGGGGTGTAGTGCTTAGGGAGAGAATCTCGCAATATGTCCTCGGAGAACTTGCGGTTGATCCGTTTGGGAGAAGTGTTGCCCCGAGGCGCCTTGCCCTTTCGTGCGTCCCGAACGGGTGCTTCGTCCGAAGAAGATCCCCGCTCTTGGTGGTCTTGAGCTATCTCCGAGGGTGTTTGGAACAGTGCCCGATGAAACAGTATGGGCACGGGTGGTGCCTTACCATGCGTATCGGTTAGCAACCTGTTCTGCCCCCAGATAGAAAGTTGCTCCGAGCGGTCCTCGTGTGCTGCTCGACCTCCTGCTGCGGACGTTGCTTGCTGCGCTTGCCGATCGGCTAGCACCTTCTGTTGTTGCTGCTCGACTATCTTCTGCTCTCGGGCTTGCACGAGTAGGTCGAGTTCTTCTTGGGTGAGCGTCATTGTGTGAAGTCGTCCAGCATATTCCATCCTCTCGGCTTGGATGCAGGTTGCGTTCCCACAAACGGTGTCAAATTTGATCCTGTCTGATAGTCGAGGCGACGGAAACTGAGGACGTGGCGCTCCGATTGACCGTGTGTTGACTCCTCAAGACCCTGCAATCACAGCTGCATCAGTGCCGAGCTAGGGAAGGGGTCCTCGACGATGACCCTCCGACGCTCAAGTCAGTCACCGACGATGTGTGGAAGCAGAGCAAAGTAGCGAATAGTAGCAGCAATAGTATATTATCGCATACCTCCGCTGAAACTTGGACCCTCTTTATATAGGGCTCTTGTATCGCGCGTGCACGCTTTCCGAGGTGTGCACGCCTCCTGAAGTTTTTCCTGAAAAGATGTGTCAGTAAAGTGTCTCTGACACAATACTTTAACGAGTCGAGCATATCTCCGAAGTGACCGTGGAAACTTTTGTCGTACGATCTTCTGTCTGAACTAGTCGTCGACCATGCCGCCTGTCGGCGGCACATGTTCCCAAAAAGATAATATCCAGCTAGCAGTGTCTTTTAATGGGTCGAGTGAGATAACCACTCGGCTTGGATGAGTGTTCTCTGGCCGAGCGGGGAGGCCGCTCGACTTGCGCTTCCGCTGTCCTGAGAAAGCCGCTCGGCTGCCCTTCTATTTCTTCATAGCTCTGTCGTAAATCCGCTCTGTTCTTATAGCTCCATATAAGGCCGAGCGAGGAAGCCACTCGGCGTGCTCTTGCAAATACTTAGTAGTCTTTCTGAGCATCAGAAGCTCGGAACCTCGCCGAGCTGTTATGATTTCGGATCGGGTCTTCTTTATCCCGATCGGGCGAGCGTGCTACCCGATCGGTCAGTGGTCTGGGGGTGTTTGACTGCCTTGACTGGCTCCCACCATGGCATTGACCTCCACTATGGCAATGGCTTGGGGCCCTCCCCCGATCACCGCATCAACAAGTATTAGGTGAAATACATGGTGACTCTAATACGACATGAGATAAGATAGTAACTAAGAGTGTATTCGGTCAGTGAAAGGGATATGCACCACTAAATAAGAAATTTTGGTAGTGGAATGAGAAAGTATAAGAGAAACGGAAGGAAAAACTAATAACTTATAAAGAATTATATATTTGTTAGAACAAGAAAATTTTAAAAAAATATACAATAGCCAAGAATGCGACTAAGAAAGTAGTGAATAAAACTAAGAATGAAACTTTTGAATGATTATATCAAAAATTGGATACAAAAGAAGGGGAAAGAGACATTTATAGAATAGCTAAAGGAAGAGAAAGGAAGACAAGAGATCTTATACAAATAAAATATATTAAAGATGAATATAATATGATATTAATAAACAATGGAGAAATAAAAGAGCCGTGGAATAGATGTTTTCATTATTTTTTTAATGAAGGTTTAGGTGACCAACTTAACTTAGGTAATTTAAGTAGGTCAAATAAGTATAGAAATTTAAATTTTTATCGTAGAATTCAAACTTTAGAAGTAGAATAAACTTTAAATGGAATGCACAATGGAAAAGTTATTGGACCAGATGATATTCCGATAGAGGTATGGAAGTGCCAAGGGAAACAAAGTATTAAATAACTTATACAAATATTTAACATGATATTGAAAGTAAAAAAAAAATATCATATCAATGGAGGGTAAGGACTCTAGTTTCCTTATATAAGAATAAGGGAGACGTGCAAAATTATGCAAACTATAGGGGTATTAAACTAATGAGTCATATCATAAAACTTTGGGAAAAAGTAATAGAAAAAAATTAAGGAAGAAGATGACTAAAAATCAATTTAGGTTTATGCTTGGAAGGTCGACAATAGAAGCTATACATCTTAGACAACTAATTGAAAAGTATCGGGAGTAGAAACAAGATTTATACATGGTATTTATTGTCTTAGAAAAAACTTAAGATAGAGTCCCAAGAGAAGTTATATGGAGAATTCTAGAAAAGAGAGGTGTTAGCGTAATATATATTAAATTAATTAAGGATATATACGAGGATGTAACGACTAGAAAAGACTTCAAGCGGAGTAACTGAAACATTTCTAATAAAGATAGGGTTACATCATGGATCAGTTCTAAGTTTCTATATTTTTACACTAATTATAGACGAACTCACTACACACATTCAAGACACAGTACCGTGGTGTATGTTGTTTATAGATGATATTATTTTGGTAGAGGAAACACATGGAGCAAATGCTAAACTATAATCTTGGCGGGAAATACTAGAAGGGAAAGGTTTTAGACTTAGTATAATAAAGACAGAATATATAGAATTTAATTTTAACAATATTAGACGTAATGAGATAATTGTTAAGATAGGAGATGATGAGTTGTCCGAAACCGAGGGTATTGAATATTTAGGATCATTTTTGCAAAACGATGGAGGAATTGAAAGAGATGTCTTACATAGAATACAAGTAGGATGGTTGAAAGGGAGAGCGTCGGGTGCTTTATGTGACCATAAAGTACCTCTAAAATTTAAAGGAAAGTTCTACAAAATCACAGTTAGACTTGCTATGTTATATGAAGCTGAATATTGAGCTATGACTTCAGCACAGAAATAGAAGATGAGAGTTGCAGAGATGAGAATGTTAAGGTGGATGCGTAGACATACGAGGATGGACAGAATAAGAAATGAGAGCATTAGAGAGAAAGTTGGAGTTACAACTATTGAGAGAAAATTCCGAAAGACACGTTTAAAATAGTATTGACATGTACTTAGACGATTAATAAATATTCCAATTAGACGATGTGAAATTATGACAAACACATATCAAACGATGAAGAGAAAAGTTAAAAAAGACTTGGTTAGCAACAATAAAACAAGATAAAATTTATTTAAGTATAGATGATAATATAATAGGAGATAGAGTTTAATGGTGTAAAAAGATCCATATAGCCGACCCTACTTAGTGAGATTAGGCCTGGTGGTGGTGGTGGTGGTGGTGGTGGTGGTTGTTGTTGTTGTTGTTGTTGTTGACTTTTAATGCTTATAATTTTTTATCGTTTTCTTTGTGGCTAGGACTGATAACTCAATAAAGAATCACTGGCATAGTTCGTTAAAGAAAAAGTTAGATTTCTTTTTGGCTACTGGCAAGCTTCCACCTGTTCCTGTGGATGGTTCAAAGGATATGAGAAGCCTTGACAGCAGACAATCGCTTCATTGTTCAAGTGATGGGTCGGACATAAATGCCAGAGCGTTTTCTGAATCAGCCAGTTCCATGGACATTGATCTCCCTGCTAGACAAGGGTTGGAAGACCAAAAACACAGGTTAGAATCATCAACAGTTGAGTCTAAGATGGAAGCTATAAACAACTTGATTGTGAGAAGAATTCATGATCCCATTGTTGAGTTCAGCACTCATACAGAATCATCAACAATTGAGCCTAAGAAGGAAGCTGTTAACAACTTAATTGTGAGAATAATTCATGATCCTGCTGTAGAGTCCAGCACTCATACTCTCACACCTGATATCTGCACTAGATCTGATCCTGGGACAGAGTTGGCAGAATGTAGTAACACTATCGACAAGGATCAAAATGTTGAATCAAAGTTGGAAGCTTTAGCTAATCCAAATGTAAGAGGAATTCACAGTCCCTCTGTACATTGCATTAAAGATATACCAACCTTTGATGTCTCAACTAGATCTCCAGAAAATGAAGTCACAGATTGTAGAAACACTGATGAGGATAGTCGACTGAATTGTGTATCTGAGCCGATGCACCAGGAAACTCCTCTTGGTTCTCTCTATTATAAGCCACCTCAGGTAAAAGATATTTGTCTTTCTGAAAATTATACAGTCATAACCACATCTACGAATATGCAGCAATCATGTGGGTCATGCGTTGTGATATCACCTGAAGGTTACCTCACTCCGTCCTCAGTAACGGCAAAAGGTCCTATTCAAGATGTTCATTCCATTTTAAAAAATGCAGCTAGAAGTTTCCCAAGCACTCCGTCCATATTCTGCAGAGGAAAAAAGATGGCAGAAACAACTCTTGATTCTGATGCTAGTACTTCAGGGGTAAAGTCTGCAAAACTTATGGACAATTGTGCTTCTACTGGAGAAGGAAAAAATATACATAATTTGGAGACAATTGACAATTCAAAGTTAAGATCAAATCCTTGTGACAAAGGAGACTTATCAAACAACAGGAAGAACTTTGATGTTTCTCCCCCATACAGGTTTAGATTCAAAAGAACTGCAACTATCAAATCTGTGGAGAAGCAGCTTGATTTTTCAGAAAATGATTCTAATGGGAAAACAAACCCCCTTATATTGGACGTGGACACTTAAACTCTACCTAATTCAGTTACCATATTTACAAGCAAACAGGATGGTAGACTCTGAGCCTTTGTAAATCTATAATATCAAATTGGTTATGACCTGCTCTACAACTTGTGACTATCTTGGGAACTTTAGTTTACTTCAATTCCTTCAAAGTTTTTGAGACAATATATACAGCTCGATGGAGATTTCACACATGATAGTTTTTTATTACCATTTATTTATTGACTTCGTGTTATACAAAACTCAAAGCAAGTTCCCTGCCTGCCTTCTCATTCAAGTGATTATGCTACTATTCAGTTTCTTTTGTCTTATTAGGTTCGAGGTTTTCATGGACCTGAATGGCTCAAGTCTTAAAGATATGATCCGTCTCTCCCTGTAATTTCAAATTGAACCTGAATAAACATTCTATTGCTTGCTGGTCTCTCTTAATATGCATTGATTGGAAGAAACAATGATATTCTACAAGGATTTGTTCGTCTGAATGTGCATATGTACAGAAAATTCTCTCAGTTGAATATCAAAAAGACGTTCAACCATTGAAATTACTTATCTGTACATAAAAAACCCTTGTCATTCCATCAATATTTAGATTTGTGAGGTGAGAAAATGATCCTGCTTGATAACCTTGATTCTATGAAGTGGTTACACAAGAGTAAGCATCCAATTTGTTTGAGATTCCAAAGGGTTGAAGAACTCAGACCAGAGATTTGTATCATAATAACGCTTCCTTATTATTATTTCAAGCCATTCCAGCATGTGTATCAAACTAAACTCAGGTAAGTAATATTTGACAGTGTACGTTGCACACCATCTAGAAATGATATCCATTTAAATTGAAGTTGGATAAACATGGTTTTTAAACTCTCATTAAGTCTCACTTGAAGTCTCAATCCTGTCTTTTGTTTCAAATTAGTTCTTATGTCTAGTTTTCTTTTCAATTTTGTCTCATTTGAATCATTCAACAATATGGTAGTATTTATTGAGGAAGAGCAACTCGAAGTCATTAATTCTCTTATTATTTCTTGTCAATTGATGCGTTACTCTTTTTCTGTCGTCTTATTCTTGAGTTAGTTGCCACATTTGGTAAACTGAGGGGGTGCAATAATATACATTAAAAAATAATTAGTGTCAACTTTGAAAATTCAAGTAGCTAAACCATTTAGCTTACTGTACACAATAGTCAATCTTTGGCGTGCCATGACATGGATCGTCGATGTTTGGTTAGTCTTTAGAATCGTCATCCACTTCAACTGAATTTTGTATATGGCGTATAGACTTAAGGGAGTGTATGTATCATGTACGATCATTTTATATAAACGATTAGAAGCATAATATTAGAAGAATCTTACTTCATATGAGACTTGTATAATGCAGCAGATTCAAGCATCTATTTAAGTGATATTATCTATTAATAATTATTCAGTGCTAAATGTCAGCGTCAATAAGTGAGCTAGAGCAATCTAGAGCCCGACAAAAACTGATGCATATCTTTCCTTCTGCCT
The DNA here is from genome assembly GCF_018446385.1 of Zingiber officinale. Taxonomy (NCBI): domain Eukaryota; kingdom Viridiplantae; phylum Streptophyta; class Magnoliopsida; order Zingiberales; family Zingiberaceae; genus Zingiber; species Zingiber officinale. The sequence continues at coordinate 27,118,212 of NC_056000.1, read as the reverse complement.
ACATAGGAAACAGTATTGATTAACTGGGCAAGGCCCTTCAACATGATCATTGACAACAGTGATGCCTTTCAATGTAATCTTAAATGCAATAGGATCATTGCCCCGAACATTCATGTCCAGAACATGATCATTAGGACACTGATGCCTTCCAGTGCAATCTTTAAGCAAACTGAAGGGCCAGTGCTTGTCCATTTCAAGAGTGGCAGCTAGACAAGGCAAATCATTTCTTTTATACTATTTTGTGAGGATGAAGCAACTGCTAAGGTCCATCCATCACATGAGAATGTTCTCCACTAATGGATGCAGGAACACAACAATCCAACACTGTCACACTTTGTGAAGGACAACTCAGATACATTAATCGGCAACTGCGGGCTACAAGACTTCAATTTGCTCTGCGGCCACTTCAGCCACCACTTCTACCATATCTACCATTCTATATATTCCTGTAATTCCAAATGCATAGCAAAATAGGGACACAACACAAGCACCAACACCAATTTCAGGGGAAAAAACTAGTTGGCGTCAATCACACACTCTTTTGGAGCAGAAGAGAAGGGCAGGAAAGGCGAGCTCATACGCGGAAGTTCTTGCCCGCGAAGGTCTGGCTGAACTGCCAGTTGGAGGGGACGATGTTCCAGGAGGTGGAGGTGCGGTGGTCGCTGCCAGTGACGCGGAAGGACAGGGACTGGCCGACGAGGACGGCGTTGGACTGCCAGTTCTGGCCCCAGTTGCGGGACATGGGCATCCACCCCGTCCTGGAGCCCTTCACGCTGGCGCGGATGATGTCGCCTGCGCCGGCTACGTTGGTGATGAGCACCAGGTTGAAGTACATGTGGCCGTTGATGGTGAAACGAATCCCTCCGGACTTCTTGCAGGGAATCCTGCGAACAGAAAATGGTCCCAAGCAAAATCATGAAACACCGTGATTCAGGAATAGAGCAAAAGGCCAAAAGGGTGGATATCCTCTATATAGATTTGATTGTGCTCTGCCATTGATCAAAGGTGGGAGCTTTGAGTGCACAACATTGTGTGTGTGTGTTTTTTTTAAAAATTTATTCATCTTCTGTTCCTTGCTTCGTGACAGAATCACATAGTCAGGGAAGGGGACTATACGAAAGAGAAAGGATCAAGGGAAATACCTTCTATACGAAACAGGAACGATCCCGGCGCGGTATTCGGCGATCTTGAGGAACATGGGCATGGCGAGATCAAAATGTGGGCGGGGCGGGTTGCACCACCCGCCGTTGTCCGAGGGTAGCGCGTAATTTGGCGGGCAAAAGTTGGTGGCGGTGATGAAGATGGAGGGGCTCCCAGAGTGGCACCACCGCGGGTCGTCTGCGCACTTGATCTCGAAGCACGCCCCGCAGCTCTGCCCCTGGTCGAACAGCGCCGTGCTGAGCGCAGCGTTCTCCACCCCATAACCCTGGCTGTAGAGATTCCCGTACCCGCACGCCCCTCCTACGCCACCGCCACCACCCAAATCAAGTCAAATCTAAGCAATCCCCACTAGAACCGTCAGAAGAACACGAGCATAGAGCAATGTGGCTTACCCATAGTGCCGGAGGCGTCGCTGCCGCCATAGAAGGTGGCGTGGGCGTCCTGCCACTGGCCGCCAGTGTAGATGCCAGGAATGCGGGCTGACGCCGGCGCCAGAAGGCCGAGGAGAGTGAGGAAGGAGAGCAATGCCATCGCCGACTCGCTCGCCCGATCACACTCTAGGGTTTGCAGCTGGTGGTGGAGAAGAGGTGGAAAGCAGAGCTATTTATGGGCACGAGGGGTACGGGAAGCGTGAGCGCGGGCGAGATAATGCCAAACAGTGGCAGTTGGCGTAATTTAATAAAAAGGCACCGCGCGAGTACGCAGGATGGCGTATAGTTGGAGGAAAGTGCTCGCGTCGATCACGAATCCCTGCCCGTCCGATGGCCGACCAACGGCCACGATTCGTTTCGCTGGTCCTCTACGTGCCACTCGCCGCTTAACGGCTCCCGTCCATTTGCGTGCTATTCATCGGTCGATCCTCCACCGCTTGTTAATTCATCACCCGTATTCCTATTTGTTAATTCAGTGGGGCCCGCAGAAATACACGTCGGTAATTCATCGAGTAGACGACACAGGGGTGGACCTCCAAAATCGCGGAACCAGGTCGTGATTCGTGCATGTAGAACGGACGAACCGGATCACTTCGTGGTTTGATCTCCAGAAAACAAAAGCGTAATTTCCTATTTGATGAGAAATTTGTCGCTCGCATAGAGTGGGAACATGCGGCTAACTTCGAAGTTAAGAGCAATTTATTACGTTGCCTGTGGATAATTTGTTTTTTTCCCGCATAGTTCATACCTTTGTCTCTGGAGACTCTTATCTCGCCGTCACATTCTGACTTCGAGCACTGGAAAGCTTTTTCGTTTCAAACTGAAACAGACTCATTCAATTCGGTTCCAAAAACGGGAAAAAGAAAGGGAAGAAGATGGAGAGAGTAAAGTGGAGGGGAGAGAGAGAGAGAGAGAGAGAGAGAGAGAGAGAGAGAGATGTGGCGTACGGCGTATCCAAATGTATGGTGCCTGCGGCCCCTCGGAGGTAGGTACGTATTTGTATATGCATCCGCTTTGGCTTCGAAGTTGGTGCGGGGCAACGCAGTGGGCATTTAATAAATTGGGAATTTATTGGGGGGTTAAATATTAATGTGGCGTTATCTTTGCATGTGGAGGTTGCACCGAACATGCCGTGTTTTATGACTCTTGTTGCGAACCTCCGGCGACGTGGGCGGTCGAGTCGCAACGTTCTTTCACAACCGTCGATTTATTATTTATTAATTAAAATGTTTTCATATAAATTTATAGGGTAAAATTTTAATAAGTGTCCTTTTTGGAAAAAGAGCTATACGGTTATTTTTTATCATTTATAGTCAGTAAAAAGGCATTTTGAAGAGCTACTTAGTAAATGGCCAAATCTATCAGATTTATTGTTTATCTTTTGATACACAATAAATTGGCTCGTTGGCTGATCTCAAATACTCATCATGGTTTCTTAGTCCTCTCATCTACCAATCTCGAGCATGCTTGTTTTGGCTTCATCATCTCCATCATGCTGTCAACCGAGCAATTATCATGTTCAGTAATGATTCTAAACTTCCTGCCCCTCTCTCTCTTTCTCTTGTGAATTGCAGTTCCACTTCCTAAATTACTGAGATGGTAAATAGATAACAAATTTATCCAATTCACGGAGGGTTGAATCCTGAGATTGACGAAACTTAAATCTCTGCACTAGAGATAATTCACCTTTCCATTCATCTTATCTCTCAATTATTATAATTTACTTTATTGAAACGGACTGACGGATGGAACGAGCGTACTCGCCCAAATTCCACTTCCAAAACAGTGTTCAATCGAATCAATCTGGACACTACATATTTTCTTTGGATCGATGCAGTGCCACTACAACTCAATCAGAAGCCTGCCACACACTGCCTGACAAATGTTCGACAGTTTGCCTGCCTGAGGCTCAGGACCGAGGTCTGTAGGCTGCACACTCGTACTGGAGTCAAAGATAGCAAGCATTTGAGTCCATGGGGAGCAGCCATTGGTCAGAGAGTCCAAGATGGAGCAGGCAATGGCTGGTGATTTATGAACTAGTGTAGGGCACTTTAGGGAGTAGGGAAATTGACCGTGTACTTGTGTGTTCCTAGCCAGCTAGCTAGGGTTAGGGTGAAGCTTTCATGCATGGCAGCGATCTGCTTTGTTGGGTTGTAGCATTTGGAGGTATCAGGACGCAGAAGGAGTGGCCTTGGATTCTTTCTTTGAATGCTTTTGTGTCACTCATTCTCTCGTGTTTGGTGCTGCTGCTGACCAATCTCAAGTACTGACGCTGACACTGACACTGACACTGACACTGACACTGCTTCTTCTTTTTCTTATTTTTTTTATGTGTGTTTTCTTTTTTCAAGTGGGTTGCAGTTTGAACAGCGTCAAATTGAATAGTTTATTTTTTTTATCTTCTGGCATGAATATCAGCATCGAGCTAAATAGGAACTAAGGCGATACAAGGAGACTGGCAAAGACCTCCAATACCAACAGTTGAAAAGACTAAGGAGAGGTTATAGGGAGCCAAACCGTGCTTAGTGTGATCCCTCCAAATCCAATGTTTAAGTGAAATTTATCGAAAAAATAGGGAAGATAAAAGAAAGATATAGTGAAATAAAAATTGGTATCATAATCTATCTTTTCACTATCATCGTCCCGTATATAGGGGCGAAAGGATAGGCAAGGCTTTAAAGGAAGTACCACCGTAACTAGCACGCCCCTTCTTTAATTGGCACCATTATAATTGTTAGCACTTATATATAACGTGCACCTTTTCGGTAATAGACGCTTCTTGGTAATTGATGTCGTCTTTGTAATTACCTTGTCGGGCTTGAGTTCGGCCGAAGTTTGGATGGAGCCCAGTAGTAAGTCCAGCTATTCAAATTTAACTCGGACTAACTCGCCTTGAGCGTTGACTTGAGTTGGATTGGTGCGGGGCTAATTTGAGTTGAACTCGAAAAAACTAATCCAACTTGACTTGAACTCACCGTGAGCTAGGGCGACTTAACCTGAGCTCTGTCTTGAACTGAACTGATTAGGATTTGCGTTGACTGACTCCTAAGCCTGCCATTTGGCACCTGACATTCCCACCGCATCAAATATATATAAAATGTACTCAGAAATGTTACCACTAGCTTAGCATTTTATTTTATTTTTAATTTGATATAATGTAAAATTATGGGGAACGGTTGGTTGTCGATATTAAAAAAAAAAAAAAAAAATTGGCTTGGTCCAATTCCAACCAACGGACATGATCTTGTAACTAAGGGGAGTTAGTTCTTAAGTGAAGATCTAAAGATATCACTCTTGAGATTTAAAAGCACAATTTGCAATAACCATGGCGCAATTGAATGTCATAGTCCGACTAAAAGCATCCCACCAGGCCGATCCTAATAATTTTTGGCTCTGAGTCACTTAAAAAAAGGATATTATAATGTAGATTAATATTCTTTTAGTTTCATAATATATTTTTGGCCTCTCTCACCCCAACTATTTGTCACATTCAAAAGTGGGAATAATAAATCACAAATTGACTTTCTTATGGTTAGGAAGAAGGATAGAAATATTTGTAAAGATTGCAAAGTCATCCCTGGAGAAAGCTTAACTACCCAACATAGGGGTAGTAGTGTTGGATATACGCCTTAAATATAGTATCAATAGAAAGAAAATATATATAATTCCTAAAATTAAGTGGTGGAAGTTAAAGGATGGGAAGCAACATATATTTAAGGAGAAGATAGAAGTACAAGCATTAGGTGAAATATATGATGACTCTAATACAACATGGGATAAGATGATATCAAAGTTAAAAATAGTAGCTAAGAGTGTCCTCGGTGAGTCAAAGGGGCATGCACCGCTAAGTAAAGAATCTTGGTGGTGGAATGAGAAAGTACAAGAGAAAGTGAAGGAAAAACGAATAACTTATAAGGAATTATATATTTGTAAGAATGAGGAAAACTTAAAAAAATATACAATAGCCAAGAAAGAAGCTAAGAAAGTGGTGAGTGAAGTAAAAAATGAAACTTTTGAACGGTTATATCAAAAATTGGATAAAAAAGAAGGGGAAAGAGACATTTATAGAATAGCTAAAGTGAGAGAAAGAAAAACAAGAGATCTTAGTCAAATAAAATGTATTAAAGATGAATGTAATAGGGTATTAGTAAGCGATGGAGAAATAAAAGAGCGGTGGAAGAGGTATTTTCATCAACTTTTTAATGAAGGTTTAGGAGACCAACTTAACTTGGGTAATTTAATTAGGTCAAATGAGCATCGAAATTTTAATTTTTATCGTAGAATTCAAACTTCAGAAGTAAAACAAACTTTAAATGAGATGCACAATGGAAAAGCCGTTGGACCAGATGATATTCCGATAGAGGTGTGGAAGTGCTTAGGGAAACAAGGTATTGAATGACTTACAAAATTATTTAACATGATATTGAAAACGAAAAGAATGTCTGATCAATGAAGGATAAGTACTCTAGTTCCCTTATATAAGAACAAGGGAGATGTACAAAATTGTGCAAACTATAAGGGTATTAAACTAATGAGTCATACTATGAAACTTTGAGAAAAAAGTAATAGAAAAAAGATTAAGGAAGGAGACCACAGTGATAGAAAATCAATTTGGATTCATGCTTGGAAGATCGACAATAGAAGTTATACATCTTCTTAGATAATTAATTGAAAAATCTCAGGAGCAAAAACAAGATCTACACATGGTATTCATTGACTTAGAAAAAGTTTATGATAGAGCCCCACGAGAAATTACATGGAGAATTTTAGAAAAGAGAGGTGTTTGCGTAACATATATTGAACTAATTAAGGATATGTATGAGGATGTAACGACCAGAGTAAAAATTTCAGACGGAGTAACTGAAGCATTTTCAATAAAGATAGGGTTACATCAAGGATCGACTCTAAGTCCCTATCTTTTTACACTAATTATGGACGAACTCACTGCGCACATTCAAGACACAGTACCATGGTGCATGTTGCTTGCAGATGATATTATTTTGATAGATGAAACACGTGAAGGAGTAAATGCTAAACTAGAATCTTGGAGGGAAACACTAGAAAGGAACGGTTTTAAGCTTAGTAGATTAAAGATAGAATATATGGAATTTAAATTTAGTAATATTAGAAGTAATGAAACAATTGTTAAGATAGGAGAGGACGATTTGCCTGGAACCGAGCGATTTAAATATTTTAGGATCATTTTTACAAAATGATGGAGGGATTGAGAGAGATGTCTTACATAGAATACAAGCAGGATCGGTGAAATGGAGGGGAGCGTCGAGTGTTTTATGTGACCGTAAAGTACCTCTTAAACTTAAAGGTAAGTTTTATAAAACCGCAGTTAGACCTGCTATGTTATATGGAGCTGAATGTTGGGCTATGACTCGAGCACACGAGCAGAAGATTAGAGTTGCAGAGATGAGGATGTTAAGGTGGATGTGTGGACATACGAAGATGGACAAAATAAGAAATGAGAGCATTAGAGAGAAAGTCGGAGTTGCATCTATTGAGGGAAAACTCCGAGAGACACGTTTAAGATGGTACAGACATGTACTTAGACGACCAATAAATGCTCTAGTTAGGCGATATGAAACTATGATAAATATGCATATCAAACGAGGAAGAGGAAGACCAAAAAAGACTTAGTTAGCAACAATAAAACAAGATAAAATTTATTTAAATATAGATGATGATATAATATGAGATAGAGCTCAATGGCGTAAAAGGATTCATACAGCCGACCCCACCTAGTGAGAAAAGGCTTGGATGTTGTTGTTGTTAATATATATATATATATAATCAAAATATATCTATTATAATTAAATAATAAAATGATTACTAAAAATATTCCGCCTTACAATTTTATAGTTAAAAATACTAATCACTTATGTATAATCAAGTTGTTTGGTAATTTTTTTTTCAATTGATAACATAACAAACACATTCAATCTTTATTGTGACATGATTAATCAGAGAATTTTTTTTGATGAGCTTTAACTTTGAGAAACTTCATTTTGCATTTGTAATTATAACCGGCATAGTTAATCAGATTTTATAAACAACGTGAACATTTAGAAAATATCTATCCATTTTTCTTCGAGTAGTTCACTATATCAATTGTTGATTTTGCTTCTCTTAGTAATGGGCACTTCAAAAATATCAATTTGGAAAATAAATCATCCTCTTTAATATCATAACAATTCATATGAGTTAGCGCAACAAAGGTTTCATCATTTGCACATTGTAACCTTTCTAGATTGAATAAAAAACTAAATGTTTTTATTATATTTTTAAAACGGTTCAAAATTTCATTTTCATAGTAGAACGAGTTTAATCGATCATAAAGAGAAAGTAGTTGATTATTTTCACTAAATTATTTCTTTCTTGATCAATTTGCAAGAAGGATTAAAGTGTAAAGGATTATAATGTATTTTTAATGTACGAACGGCTTAACAACCGGCCAGATATATTCAATAGAAGGTATTGTTAATGTACGACCGACTTAATGATTGATCAAGATAAATTTAACAGAAAATATTCTCAATATGCTACCAGTTTAATGATCGGCTAGGATATGTTCAACAAAACGTATGTTCAATATATGACCGGTTTAATGACCAGTCAGGATATATTTAATAGAGGATATGCTCAATATATGATCGGCTTAATGATCATCGAAATATATTTAGCAGACAAGTAGTTGACAATCTAATGACAACCTGGCAAACTTGTCGGAAAATATTCTCTCAAAGCTTCTTCATTAATCAATTACAGTAAACACTCCTTCGCATATGTCATCAAGGGTTCAAGTCATAGATGACAAAGAAGGTACATCTGGGGTAGAAAAAAGATTCCTCAAAGGATTATTGCATGACGTTTAGATTGTACTTTTCTCATCTTCTAACAAACTCTAACAAACTGGGGACCACCTCACAATCGCGGAGATTATGTAAGGTGGTATAAAAAAGGGAATCCTCTTTGCTGATAAGGTACACAGACACAAGCATTCACATCTAAAACCCTACTTTCTGGCATTTTCTGTTACTATTCTTCTTCCACTTTTGAAGAGAGGAGACTGACTTGAGTGTTAGAGGGTCTAGCCAGGGATTCCCACCCTGAACTTAGGTCACTAATGCTTTGTTGGCTAGTCTAATTGTACACAGGATCGTTGAGGAGTTTCTTGTTCATTGAACCATCACCTACTGGAGCCACGTGTCATCTCATCACCTTCAGACATGATCTACCGTGGTTGAAAATTATTTTTAAAAATCATTTCAAAATTATTTTAGAAAATCTTGGTAAAGTATATTTGTTAATAGGAATTATCATTGACTAGTTAGATATAAAGTTAGGGTGAAACATTGAAGTTTTCAATAATTTTTAATTTTATATCATTTTTAAAAGTGGTATATATTTTTATATAATTTTTTTCCTGATAGTATATGACATAAATAATGTCTACGTGAAATTTCATAAGTTTTTGAATATTATAAAATTATTTATGGATTTTTAAATTTTGATCTAAAATTGAATCAGAGAAATCAAATATGTTAATCAATTGAGAACTATTCCCAATCGATTGGTACAGGCATAATCGATTGACAGCTCAAGCCAATCAATTAGCACATGCCAGAATCGATTGGTAACTAAAACCAATCGATTAGGAGCGACTGTGTTTGATAAAAATGGTTTGATTTCAGTCCATTAAACCACATTTAATTAATTTAACTATCCCTAACCCTCTGAAGCACTTAGGTAAGCATTTAAGGATAATTTTCTAATAAAATGAGAAACGAATGGTTAAAGGGGACTAATATGAAGTTGAGAAGGCCTACATTCAAGGGTGAATTTTTAACTTCTTGACTTCAAATTTTGGAACTTCCTAAATACTTAGGAACTTCAAATCATTGTTAGTGTAATGATAGAAGTTGGAGCATGCTCTGAGGGGAGATTCTCTTTAAGGTAATGTTGAGCATTGGAGACAATGAAAGAGCATAAGACTTTCATTGTGAAGTTTAAATGATAAAAGGATAAATCTTAGGAAGAAGATTTTTTGTGTGTTAAAGGGGGAGAAAAATGTAGGGTATAAGTTAGAAAACTCTCATTTATGCTTTGACATGAGATAAAAGAGAGAGTTGGGCTAATATGGGTTAGTTTAACTTAAGCATATTGTCAAACATTAAAAAGGGAGAGATTGTTGATACAATTATTCTCAGGTCATGGTTAACTAGTTTAGCTGAGCTCAAGTTGGCTTGAGATTGAGTTTTGATATTTAACAATATATGAGAGAGAAGTCAGGTAGGTCAAGAGAGGATTGGACACTTGACTAGGAAAGTCCTAACTGAAGATTAGACAATGGAAAGTCCTAGCAGGGTTAGACGGTGAAGAATTAGTTGGAAACTAAGCAGTGGAAATCCTAGCCCAACTAAGCAGTGGAAATCCTAGCAGGGCTAGGTAGTGAAGATTTAGTTGGGAACTAGACAATGGAAGTCCTAGCAGAGTTAGACAGTAAAGACTTAGTTGGGAACTAGGAGTGGAAGACCTAATTGGGAACTAGGTAATGGAAGTCTTAGTGTAGCTAGGCAGTAGAAGACTTAATTGGAGGTTAGGCAATGGAAAGTCTTAGCGGGGCTAGGCAAGGGAAAAGTCCATGTGGAGAAAATGCTAGGTTAGGCAAGATTTGAAGAAGTGTTACTATATTTTCCACAACCAAGAGACAATCCAAAGCAAGAAAAGAGCAAGTAATGAAAGATTCCTCATTATAAACTCTAAAAATTGTTCTCAATTGTATTTTGTGTTTGTGATCTTGTCTTCTTGTTGTATTCTCGTGCTTGTACTTGTACGAGATTTCTCTATCTCCAAGAAAGAGATTTTCATAGTGCATTTGTAAGAATGAGGAGTTAACTCTTAGATTAGTCATATCAAAAAGATGAATACGAATTGGAAGTATTAGCATTGCTTCAAGTTTTTTACTGTAAATCAAGTTTAAAGAAGCGATCAAAGTTATTTACCCCTCTAACTCTCTACATGTCCTAACATATTATTTATAATATTATAATATTGATTTAGAGTTTAGAGAGGCTATCAGTGAAATTATTATTAAGAAAAAATATTTTAAATTCATTCGGATAGATATTCGAAGAAAAATAATTTTTATAGAAATTTTCATTTCTATTTAATTTTTTTACGAAAAAACACTATTTTTTTTTTTACTTTTTTCCAATTCATAATTTCCTTTTAAAGTTTTTTCTCTTAGAAAATATGGAAATATTACATAAATTATATATATTCAGAAGCTCATATTAATCTAATTTCAGTAACACATAAATCTATTTATCCAGATAAATCTATTAAAAATGTTGAATAAATTTTAAAGTTCATAATTATTATTAACTTAGATTAATTTTGACGAAAATTTATACATACTTTTTAGTAATATATATATATATATATATATATTAGATTTATAATGAATTAAATTCAGTATTAGAGAAATTTCAGAATTGATCGTAGATTTTTTTTTTTTTTTAAAAAAAGAATTTTAGATGCTTATTAATAATTTGATGTACATTAAATTCCTCTTCGCAATTTGGATGAAAATTTAAAGAGATGTTCGGCACTTTCCAAATCGGATCAGACCAATAATTCACTAGTGTGCAAGCTGTACCGAGTCGGATCCGGCCTGAATCCATTGACATAATCCACTAATGTGCAGGCCGTACCGTATCGGATCCAGCCTGAATCGATTTGGATTTGCTATTTTTTCAGATAATTAATTAAGTTTATATTATGAAATATGATAGTAAGAAGAGAGCATGTGAGAGAGGGAATAAAAAATTCTTTTTTAATCATCTTAGAATATAATACAACCCTCTATTTATAGGGTAGGATAATACTTACTCATTAATAGTAAATACATTTTGAACGAAAATGAGGAGTTACATTCATAAAACGAAGAGTCACATTATTTAAATGAAGACTCACATTCATTGAATATTACAGATCGAAGGATTCATACACATCCATAAGATATATTCATAGATACGTATTATGATATTGTCTCATTAAAAATTTTATAGGAAAAAATCTAATGGGACATGATCCGATGGTAAGAACGGGGCCCCACGTCGATGCGATCAACGGCACATGGAAGTCAAAGGTCAATAAAGGCGGTCCCAAGGTCCCACCAAGCAGACCGGCTAGTAGCCCGGTCTGCATGATGCCCTCCAGGCCGACCGGAGTATAGCTCGACCATAGGTCGAGCTTCCGACGCTTAAGGTAAAGGAGCTTATGGGCGAGCGGACATGTTGCTCGGTCGAAGCACAGATCACTGAGGTGCGATCCCATCCGAGTACAGGACCGAGGATCTTCCCGCTCGGTCCAATACATACACGTACCCAAGTGCTGGGAGCGGCCGGACCACTTGACTCTGGAACCGATAAGAGGCGCAAAAAGACGAAAGGGACAGCTGGTAATATCATCCTCGAGACGTCTACCGCCGACAAACGGCATGGTCGGCGGCCGACCAGGACAGAGTATAGTATGGTGGAAGTTTCCACCGTCACGTCAGGGATATGCTCGGACGATTGCGGAATGACGTCAGACATGCTTTTCTGACACACTCATTTGGAGGTATGTTTGGGGAAGCGTGCACGCATTGAGAAGCATGTCCACGCCTCCCCGGGGTCCTATATAAGGACCCCAAACTTCGGCGGAGGTATGCATAATTCTCATCACTGTAGCCACAATTACTCTGCCTCCTTTCTCCTTCGTCGTCTGACTTGAGCGTCGGAGGGTCATTGTCGGGAACCCCTTCTCGGCTCGGCTTCTTTGCAAGTTCGCCGGAGATCCACATCACCAGTCGGAGACAGGGGAGAGTGCCACATCCCCAGTCTCCGTCGACTCAGCGCTCGGACAGGATCAAATTGGCGCCGTCTGTGGGAACACACCTGAATCCGAGCTGAGAAGATGGAAGAAGCTGGACGCCAACTCATGGTAACGCTCTCTCCCGAGGAGCTCGAAACACTCATTCAAGTGCGAGTCGCAAAGATGGTGGAGCAACAACAGAAGGCTCAAGCTGAGAGAATAGCGTAGCAGGTCACCTTGGTTTCTGGAGGCCGAGCGACAATGGAGGACCGACCGGAACAATATTCTACCTGGGCTCAGAACAAGGGGCAGACCGGCACGCCAGGGGACGCGCCGGCCGCCCCTATTCCATTCCATCGAGCATTGTTCTAGACGCCGTCGGAATTGGCCCTAGCCAACCAGAGATCGTCCGATGAAGCACCCGTATGGGACGCCAGGAAGGGGAAGGCACCGCGCGCGGAGTCATCCCCCGAGCGGGTTAATCGCCAATTCTCGGAGGCGATCTTGCAAGACCCTCTCCCGAAGCATTATGCGCCAATATCGATCGGGGAGTATAGTGGTGTGACCGATCTGGACGATCATCTCGGTAAGTTCGATAACGCAGCCACTCTTCACCAATACACCGACAGAGTCAAATGCAGGGTTTTCCTTACTACATTATCCGGTCCGGCTCAACGCTAGTTCCGGAAGTTGTCGGACAGATCAATTAAGAGCTTTAGAGATTTACGAACGGCCTTCCTCCATCATTTCGCGAGCAGCAGGCGCTACCAGAAGACCAGCGTCAATCTGTTCACCATCAAATAAGGTTTGAAGGAGCCACTCCGAGCCTACATCCAACGCTTCAACCAGGTGGCCATGGATATCCCAACGGTCACTTCAGAAACTATGATGAACGCGTTCACACAGGGGCTTGTGGACGGTGACTTCTTCCGCTCGCTCATCAGAAAGCCGCCTCGCAACTATGACCATATGCTGCACAAGGCCAATGAGTATATCAACGTAGAGGAAGCACAGGCGGCCAGAAGGAAGGAAGCACCATCTGAACCACCGTCCTGCCGAGCGGAAGCGACCTACTAGCTACCATCCACCTAGAGGACCTCGGGAGGAAGCAACCCGACCTCATCAGCCAGCAAGGCCACACGTCGTTCAACAAGTAGCGGCCGATCGACCTAAGCCCAGGGGAAAGGTATGGACTCCCATGTTTTGTTCATTGCATCAGTCAGCAACCCACAACACGCGCGATTATCGGAGCCTCCCCCCAATCGCTCATCCTACGCCAAGGATCTATCGCCGCAGATCGCCTTCGCCGAACCGGCGACATTGACACCAGAGCCCTGGTCGGCGTGTAGAGAGAGGATCCCCCGAGCGACAACATCATCAGCAGCCCAGGACTCAACCTCGGGCATCGCACGAGCGTCCCAGGCCATCCGCCCGGGAGGAAGAGAATAGAAGCAACCTGTCCCGAGGAGAAATTAACATCATCGCTGGTGGACTAATTGGAGGTGACTCCAACAGGGCAAGGAAGGCGCACGCAAGACAGCTCACGATCCATGAGGTTGGCTGCAGTCAGGAGCGGGTGAACGGGCCCGAGATCAACTTTGGGCTTAGGGACCTCGAGGGAGTCGAAGTCCCACATGATGACGCCCTCATCATCCGAGCGGTAATAGCTAACTATACTATTCACCGCATATTTATTGATACAGACAGCTCGGTCAACATAATCTTCCAGAAGGCCTTCGACCAATTACAAATTGACTGAGCCGAGTTGCTGCCGATGACAACCCCCCTCTACGGGTTCACCAGTAATGAAGTTTTGTCGGTCGGACAGGCCCGACTGGCTATTTCGCTGGGAGAGGAGTCGCTCAGAAGAACGCAGACTGCTAACTTCATCGTAGCCAACGCTCCCTCCGCGTACAATGTGATCTTAAGGTGACCGGCTCTCAACGAGTTCCGAGCGGTTGTCTCCACCTTCTGCTAGAAAATCAAGTTCCCAGTGGAAGGCCAAGTTGGAGAAGTCCGCGGGGACCAACTAGCAGCCCGGTGATGTTATGTGGAGATGGTCCGAGCTGAAGCAAATGCTGCTCGGAAGGCAGCACGCGTCGAGGTAAATGCTATAACCGAAAAGCCACCTTCTTTAATTTACGAAGAAAAGGAGGAGGTAAAGATCTACCCTGTCCGACCGGAGGCCACTACGTTCATCGCATCCGACCTGGAGCCGAGCTAGAAGGAGAAGCTGATCAGATGTCTCCAGTAAAACTGTGACGTCTTCGCTTGGTCGACCCACGAGTTGCCAGGGGTCTCGCCGAGCGTAGCGCAGCACGAACTTCACGTACTCCTGGACGCTCAGCCGGTGAAGCAGAGGAAGAGGGACTTCAGCGCCGAATAGAACGTCATCATCTACGCTAAAGTTGAGAAGCTTTTGGAGGTCGACCACATACGGGAGGTGCAATTCTCGAGCTGGCTTGCAAATGTGGTACTAATCTCCAAGCCGGGCAACAAATGGAGGGTCTGCATCGACTTCCGGGACCTGAACAAGGCATGCCCGAAGGATTTCTATCCTTTACCCCGGATCGACCAACTAGTAGACTCTACTGCCGGGTGCGAGCTGATATGCATGCTAGACGCCTATCAGGGTTACCACCAGGTGCCGCTCGACCGAGAAGACCAAGAGAAAGTTAGCTTCGTCACCGCGGATGACACTTATTGTTACAACGTGATGCCATTCGGGCTAAAGAATGCTGGCGTAACATATTAGCGGCTGATGAACAAAGTGTTCCGGGGGCAGATCGGGCGCAACTTGGAGGTCTACGTAGACGATATACTCAT
Organism: Zingiber officinale; assembly: GCF_018446385.1. Taxonomy (NCBI): domain Eukaryota; kingdom Viridiplantae; phylum Streptophyta; class Magnoliopsida; order Zingiberales; family Zingiberaceae; genus Zingiber; species Zingiber officinale. The sequence continues at coordinate 27,102,925 of NC_056000.1, read as the reverse complement.
CAAATCACTCCGAGCGACAGATCTTTGCAAGGATATAGAAGAAACCTTCCAAACACTAAGGAAGTACGGAGTCAAGTTGAACCCACAAAAGTGTTTGTTTGGAGCAAAAGGAGGGTGTTTCCTGGGATACATTGTCACCGAGCGAGGTATCGAGGCAAACCCTAGTAAGGTGAAAGCACTACAAGATATGCCACCCCCCAGAAATCTAAGAGAAGTTCAACGCCTTACCGGTCGAATAACGGCACTATCGCGGTTCATCTCTAGAATAGTCGATCGGAGCCTCCCCTTCTTCAAGATCTTGCGAAGAGTTACTAAGTTCCAGTGGGACGAGGAGCGCGACCGGGCGTTCGAAGAGCTGAAGGGGTACCTGAATTCTTTACCTGTGCTGGGTAAGCCGAACGCAGGTGAGCCTCTTCGCATATACCTATCCTCCACTAAGCATGCTGTCGGCTCGGCGTTGGTGAAAGGAAGCGAACAGGAGTAGCCCGTGTATTTTCTGAGCCACATTTTAAAAGATGCCGAGTCACGCTACACTGGCCTCGAGAAGCTTGCGTTCGCTTTAGTTCTCGTCGCTCGGAGACTTCGCCCTTATTTTTTGGCGCATACGATCATCGTGATGACGAATAGTCCACTGGGAAGAGTGCTCCTAAATCCAGAGGTGTCCGGACGACTCATCAAATGGACGATGGAGCTCAGTGAATTCGACATTCAGTATCAAGCCCATTCTGCGATTAAGGCACAGTCCTTGGCAGATTTTGTAACTGAAGTGCACAATCCTGAGCCCGAAGCCTTGTGAAAAGTATTTGTGGACGGGTCATCCACTTGGCTCGGCAGCGGAATTGGTGTCTTGCTGCTTTCTCCTCAAGAAGAGAGGATGCATCTATCCGTCCGTCTGGATTACCGGGCAACAAATAATGAGGCGGAATATGAGGCTCTCATAGCCGGCCTATAGGCCACGCGACATATGGGAGCCCGCCGGGTGATATTGTACTATGACTCCCAATTAGCCGCTCAACAACTCTTGGGGTCCTTTGAGATAAACAACGCGAGGCTTCGGCTTTACGCGGAGGCCTTTGAAAAGATCAGGACTAACTTCATCGAGGTTGCCATACAGAAGATCCCTCGAGCCAAGAACCAATCGGCGGATGAACTAGCCAAGCTTGCTAGCACAATAACGCCGATCGTCATCCAACAGCCAATGGAGTAGGTGTCCTTGGTGGCACACATCGACCGGATGGAAGGCCTCACATTCCCAGGTGATTGGAGAATAGCCATAATAGAATTTCTGCGTTCAGAGGCTACGCCGTCCGATCGAGAGGAAGCCCAGCTATTGAGGAGGAGAGCCGACCGGTTCACACTCATTGGGGACCAACTTTACAAAAAGACGTTCTCCCGCCCGCTGTTGAAGTGTGTCAACTCAGAAGACGCAGAGTATATTCTTCAGGAAGTACATCAAGGATCTTGCGGAGGTCATCCGGGCGGGCGATCGTTGGCTAGGAAGATCCTGCTGGCCGGATACTTCTGGCCAACCTTACAGGAGGACGCCGCTCGGACCGTCGCTACTTGCCTTTCCTGTCAGAAGTATCACAGTTTCTCCCATAGGCCAACGGAGAGGATGAAGGCGTCTACTATGTCCTACCCATTCGACCAGTGGGGTATGGATATAGTAGGACCTTTCCCTATGGCGACCGGGCAGTGGAGGTTTTTACTGGTGGCGGTCGACTATTTCTCTAAGTGGGTCGAAGCCGAACCACTGGCCAAGATAACCAAGCAGATGGTCAATAAGTTCATCTGGCAGCATATAATCTGTCGGTTTAGCATTTTGCGTCGGCTTATTTCAGATAACAGGCGGCAGTTCGTCGATCAGTAGCTCAGTGAATGGTGCAAGGGGTACGACATCGAACAACACTTCACTTCCGTGGCATATCCTCAAAGCAATGGTCAAGCCAAAGTAGCCAACCGGGAGATCCTGCGAATGCTTCGGGTTCGGCTCGATCACATGGGAGGAAGTTGGGTAGACGAGCTACCCGGCGTGCTATGGGCCATTCACACAACCCCAAAGGAGGGAACGGGGGTGACACCGTTCCACCTGGTGTACGGGGGTGAGGTGGCCATCCCAGTCGAAGTCGGAGTCGAGTCCGATCAGATCCAGAACTACGATGGGGACAATGCCGAGCGGAGATAGCTGGAGCTGGACCTAGTGGACGAGGCGCGAGCTAAAGCAGTCGTCCGGCTGATGGCGTATAGGCAAAGAATGAAGCAGAATTACAACAGACGTATAATTCCCAGAGCATTCCAGGTCGACGACATGGTATGGAAGAAGGTGAAGCCGGTCGGCGATGTGAGCAAGATGGAAGCTCCCTGGGCGAGGCCCTTCAGAGTCGTCGAAAAGCTTCGATCGGGTGCATACTACCTAGAAGATGAGGATGGACGGTGGTTAGAACGACCATGTAGCGCAAACCACCTCCAGCCGTACCGAGCGGGGTAAAAGGTGCGCCAGTATAATTTATTTCATGTATACTCCGTTCGTCTATATCCTTTGGCTGCAGGAGTAAAAATTAAAAAAGAAAGGATATGAGCATTTGGCACCGAACGGCAAAGCGCCTAGAAGGCCGTCGAGTGGCGACGTTAAACTCTAGAGTCGGACCGGCGACTATAAACCCCCGGCTTGAAGACCGTCGAGTGACGACGTTAAACTCTAGAATCGGACCGGCGACTATAAACCCCCCGGCTTGAAGACCGTCGAGCGGCGACGTTAAACTCTAGAGTCGGACCGACGACTATAAACCCCTTGGCTTGAAGACCGTCGAGCGGCGACGTTAAATCCCTGAGTCGGACCGGCAACTATAAACACACCGGCCTGAAAACTACTGAATACCATTTGGGAGAAATACGTGCGGAGAAGTAACATTAGCAGAGACAGAATTTTATATTAACGCAGTGTACAAAAATAACACAGTCAAGTAGCTTAAAAGTCAGATTAAAGCGGATAATTGTGACTCGCAGAACGGCGAGCATACAAATACAGTTCAAAGCATAAAAACAAAGATAAGCTGAAAACGCTCCTCACTCCATGGCTTCAAAAATGGGCTCGGGGATGGTTTCTAGCAGACCGGCAAAGTCTTTAGGAGGGATGGAGGTCGTGTCCGGAAGTTGGCCCTTAGCTTTCAGATAAACCGTTATCGCCCGGATGATTTACTCAAAGACTAGAACTAGCTGATCACTAAACTTCTCGCCAAATTCGTCCGAGCAGAGATAGTTTTGTTTCATCACCTCAAAGCAACCTGATTCACCGTCTTGATATTCCTTTAGCGTAGCTCGGGAAGCGTCAAGAGCGTCTTGGAGATCTTTCTTGTCTCCTTGAAGTTTAGCTTCAGATGTCGATCGGCTCTACTGCTCAGCAGATAGTAGATCGGCCAACTCGTTGGCGCGCTGCTCCAGCGCTCGGGCCTGCACATTCTTTGCCTCCAAATCGAAGACAACCCTATTGTTTCTATTGGTCGCCAGCTTCATCTCCTGGTCATGAGACTTGACCTGGGCTTCAAGCCCGGCTACCTTGGTCTCCAGGCCGGAGGACTTGTGCTGCTCGGCCGCCAGTAATTTCTCCGATTTGTTCATCTCGGCTCGAAGTGTGGCATATGAGGGCCCCTGAGCTGGTGCTCCTCCAGAAAGTTGAAGCTTTTTCAATTCTTCCTCCAATGCAGTCAGACGGTTGTTGACCGCGATGTTCTCTACCCAATTCTGCGCACAGAGGAAATAATATCACGAACCAAGTCAAATAGTCATGTAGTGTGTTAAGAAGCATACCCCGGTAGCTTGCTGCAAGTGGCTGTCGCCGAGCTGACCGGGAGTCATCAAGGCGACGCGGGCCCTCGCATCCTCCCATATCTTGACGAGCGGTTTGCGGATAGTAATCTGATGCTCAGGGGCGACTGGCCAATCAACCGCTAGAAGAAATTCTTCTATTGGGAGGTGGAGGACGGCCTTAACCACTCGACGGCCGCTCGGATCAGATTGAGATGAGGTCGCGCGCCTGGATGACTCGCCGAGCGGGGCGGATACTATACCAGAACGCCTAAGCCGAATGGGAGCTCGTGGCTGGGAACTGACAGGCGGCGCTCCAAGGGAAGCCACCAGTAGATCAAACTGGGAAGGAGTTCGGTCCGAAGAAATGGCCTCGACTGGAGCAGGGGCCGAGGCGATTGCTACAAAAGGGGCGCCGGTCGGCTCAGTCACTGGCTCCACAGATGTAGTTGACTGGGTGTGGAGATCTGTCCGACGCCATTTGCGTATTATCAGTAGGGAGTCCTCGGTCGAGTGCCCCACTTCTTCCGATGCTGGTTGTCCGGCAGACGAGATAACATCACCGACCGATGCAGTTGCAGGGATCCGAACGGCCGACTCTCCAACCGCAGGAGAAGCTTCTTTGCTTTCACCCTCATGTGAGCCGACTGGTTCGATGCCTAGATCGGCCATCTCCTTTGCGGCTGCCGCCTCCACTTCGGCAGCTTTTAGCTTCATCCGATCAGCAACCTTGGCACGCCACATGATGCAGATGCATAAAAGAAGAATAAATCAGTTAGACCAAAAGGAAAGGGGACAAGGAAAATGTTTACCCATGCTGCTCGGAAGCTTCGTTTTGATCGGGCTCAGTCTAAATATATATAGCACCCCCTCGTGGAGCAGCTTGTTGATGTTAAATCTTTGCCTGGCCAGCAGATTGGCTGCGTGAAGGTAATCTGGCTGGCTCTTATATTTACCGAGTCTGGCAGGCTTGGCACAGTGGTCTGCCATTTAGTGTGGAAGGACGGCCGCTCGGGAAAACGAAGATAGAAATAATTTTCCTTCCAGTGTTTGTTCGAGGTCGACATCTTGTCGAAGAAAACGAGACCGATTCACGATTGGAAAAGAAAAGTACCCCACTCGGACTGTTTGGGATAGTAGAAGTAGTGGAAAGTCTTAGGGACTAAGAGGATGTCGTGCAGCTTAAAGAGGACAACCACCCCACATAGCAACCTAAAGGAATTAGGGACGAGTTGGCCGAGCGAGAGGTGGAAATAGTTGCACACCTCAAGGATGAACGGATGAATAGGAAAGTGCAGACCGGGGATGAACTGATCTCGAAAAAAGCAAACAGTGTCGGTCAGAGGGTCGTGTGGCCGATCGAAGGGTGTGGCTAATATCAGTTCATGGTCAGATGGAAGTTCAAAGGTTCGGGTGAAACTCAGCGCATCTTGCTCATCGAACTGGCTCTCGGTGGTGGTATACCAGAGGCCGGGGGCGAGGTCGGATGGACGAGAAGAACTGGCCATTATCAAGACAAGGAACGACACAGAGGAAGTTTAAGTTTGACAAGCAGAATGGTCAGAACAGTGTCCAAATGAGCACGAAAACAGCGAGAAGTGCGAAGAAAAGCACAAAGGAACTGAAAGGAAAAGGGCGAACGGGCCTTACGAAAGATAGGACCGAAGGGGGCGGTGGTGGATCACCAGAAAGCAAAGCAACGAGCTCGCCGAAACGCTGGACGAGAGGAAGCAGAAGCCTTCTGATGCGCACGCGATATCGCAAAGCGGCCGAAGAGGAGATATGCTTATAAACATTGGGTTCGATCAATCGGAGCCGTTCGATCCAGGTTACGGGATCCAATGATGGGATCTGACCGTCAAATTCGAAAAAGCCAAAGGTCACATCAGACCTGACGGCTCGAGTGAACAGTGATGAATGTGCGACCACGTGGCGCTCGCTCACGGGTCGCATTTAATGAGCACCATCTTGCGAGCGTGGCCGCGGGCTCAACATTAATGACGGTGATTTACACAAATGCCGAGGAGTTTTCTAGGGATAATCAGCGTGACCGATGCCGGAGCGGCGAGACAACGACAGGCAAACGAAACTTTCCAAGTACCAACCGGGGACACGCCGAGCGGCGTTACCTACTTGCATAGTCCCCGGACGGCCGGACACTAATCTCGGTGGATGAGTGGCAGACACGCCACCAAGATGCAGTCCAGTCAGTCGGACTTAGCGCCTCCTTCGACTAGACTTGAAGGGAAGGCATGTGATCCGGTGGTAAGGGCGGGGCCCCACGTCGATGCGGTCAACGACACGTGGAGGTCAAAGGTCAATAAAGGCGGCCCCAATGTCCCACCAAGCAGACCGGCTAGTAGCCCGGTCGGTAGGATGCCCTCCAGGCCGACCGGAGTATAGCTTGACCATAGGTCGAGCTTCCGACGCTTAAGGTAAAGGAGCTTATGGGCCGAGCGGACATGCCGCTCGGTCGAAGCACAGATCATTGAGGTGCGATCCCATTCGAGCACAGGACCGAGGATCTTCCCGCTCGGTCCAATACATACACGTACCCGAGTGCTGGGAGCGCCGAGCGGCCGGACCACTTGACTCTGGAACCGATAAGAGGCGCAAAAAGACGAAAGGGACAGCTGGTAACATCATCCTCGAGACGCCTGCCGCCGACAAACGGCATGGTCGGCGGCCGACTAGGACAGAGTATAGTACGGTGGAAGTTTCCACCGTCACGTCAGGGATATGCTCGGACGATTACGAAATGATGTCAGACATGCTTTTCTGACACACTCATTTGGAGGTATGTTTGGGGAAGCGTGCGCGCATCGAGAAGCGTGACCACGCCTCCCCGGGGTCATATATAAGGACCCCAAACTTCGGCGGAGGTATGCATAATTCTCATCACTATAGTCACAGTTATGCATAATTCTCATCACTATAGTCACAGTTACTCTGCCTCCTTTCTCCTTCGTTGCCTGACTTGAGCGTCGGAGGATCGTTGCTGGGAACTCCTTCCGGCTCGGCTTCTTTGCAGGTTCGCCGAAGATCCACATCACTAGTCGGAGACAGCGGAGAGTGTCACATCCACAGTGTTCGTCGACTCAGCGCTCAGACAGGATCAGGATAAAAATCATGGTGAAGGAAAAGAGTAAAATACTTTTTCTCCCACCTCTTAATTGCATCTCTTTAAATCTCTCAATTATGTATACCAATCTTATATACCAACCTTTCAAAAGTGATAGTAGACAGTGTCTTTGTAAATAGATCTACTAAATTATTTGATGAATGAATTTATTAAACATCGATATCACCTTTCTTCTGAAGATTATGCGTAAAGAATAATTTTGATTATATATATTTTGTTCGATTCCTTTTAATGTAGCCTCCTTTTAGTTGAGCAATACATGCAACATTATTCTAATATAATGTAATCGGGACATTCTTATTTAGGGATAAATCAGATGTCTCTCGAATGTGATGTATTACAGATCTCAACCATACACATTCCCGACTTGACTTATGAATTGCTACAATCTCAAAATGATTATAAGATATAGCAATAATCGTTTGCTTCATATATCTCCAACATATGACTATGTCACTATTGGTTGCTACTCGGAAAACCTAGAGGTTCCACTGTACAAAAATTTTGTACAAAGGTCTGAACCTTTTCCTAGCTACCATGTGTTCTTTTAAATTAAATTTTGGATCGCCTGCGGAACTTAACACGTTTGATCCAAAACTTAATCTATTCGTTCTTTTAGGTTTTGACTTGGGTCTCCTGCGGAACTTAACACGTTCGACCCAAATCACCTTAAGTTATTAATTCCATTAAATATTAATTTCCATAATTGGTTCCCAGTACTGACGTGGCGAGACACATGGCCTTCTTGGATATGGGAGCAACCACCACCGACTAGACAAAACCTTTTATAGAAAGCTAATATTTAATTTCCTAAAATAACTTTAGGTTAACAAAAAAGAACAATCAAATCACAAGGAAAAAATAAAACAAAAGAACACAACTTCGAAAAACATATTCGAAATACTAGAATGTAAGCCTCTTGTATTTGGTACTATTTCCATAAATAACTAGTATGATGCGGAAATAAAAATTACTAGTTATACCTTGTAGAAAAACCTCTTGATCTTCTATCGTATTCCTCTTCTAACCTCGGACGTTGTGTGGGCAACGATCTACCGAGATGAGAAACCACCAACCACCTTCTTCTCCTCCAAGCAAGGTTCGGCCACAAAGGAAGAACTTCACCAAAGAAGAAAACCAAAATACTAACCAAGCTCCAAGAGATGCTAGCTTTCTCTCCTTCTTCTTCTTCTTCTCCAAGTAGTATCCGGCCACCACAAGAACTCCAAGAGGGATGAAGTATTCGGCCACCACAAGAGGAAGAGAGGGAGAGGATGGCCGGCCACAACACCAAGGAAAGGAGGGAGAGAAAACAATAGAGGTTGTTCCATGAAGCCACCCTCACCCCTTCTTTTATATTCCTTGGCCTAGGCAAATTAGGAAATTTAATTACAATAAAATTTCCTCAATTTCCTTGTCATGATTTAATTGAGAAAAAATAAAATAAAATTTCCCCAATTACAATCTCATGGCCGGCCACATCATTGGAGAACAAATTGGACAAGTTTTAATCAACAATTAAAGCTTCCTAATTTGTTTCCGGATATTTTAAAAAATAAAATTTCTCTTTAAAAATCTCTACATGGTTAATAAAAAGAAATTTCCATAATTTTAATTTTACAATATGTGAATAATTTTTAAAGAGAAAATAAAATATCTCACCAATCTACAAATAAGGAAAGAGATCAAATCTCTTTCTTTAATCTTTTGTAAATTTTACAAGAGAGATAATTTTAATTTAAATTCTCTTTAATAAATTATTTCTTCCACATAATAAAAATTAAAATTAAAAATTCTTTTTAATTTTATTTTGGCCGGCCCTACTAGCTTGGGTTCAAGCTAGGACCGACCACCCAATCTTATACCTAGGCCGACCCTAACTTGTTTCCCAAGCTAGCTTGGCCGGCCCCTATTGGGTGGGTATAGAAGGTGGGTATAGGTGGGTATAGAACTCTATAACTAAGAGGCTACGATAGGGACCGAGAGGAGGAATTGATTTTGGTCTCCCGATAAAATTAAGCATCCCGTGTTCGCCCCGAACACACAACTTAATTTTATCAATGATAATTCATTCCACTAGAGAACTATCATTGAACTACCGCACCAATCCCAAATTATATTTTTGGGCTCCTTCTTATTATGAGCATGTTAGTCTCCCTGTGTTTAAGATATCGAATGTCCACTAATTAAGTGAGTTACTGACAACTCATTTAATTAATATCTAAGTCCAAGAGTAGTACCACTCAACCTTATCGTCATGTCGGACTAAGTCCACCTGCAGGGTTTAACATGACAATCCTTATGAGCTCCTCTTGGGGACATTATCAACCTAGTATCTCTAGGACACAGTTTCCTTCTATAATCAACAACACACACTATAAGTAATACCATTTCCCAACTTATCGGGCTTATTGATTCATCGAACTAAATCTCACCCATTGATAAATTAAAGAAATAAATATCAAATATATGTGCTTGTTATTATATCAGGATTAAGAGCACACACTTCCATAATAACCGAGGTCTTTGTTTCTTTATAAAGTCAGTATAAAAGAAACGACCTCAAATGGTCCTACTCTATACACACTAAGTGTACTAGTGTAATTATACAGTCAAGATAAACTGATACCTAATTACACTACGACCTTCTAATGGTTTGTTCCTTTCCATTTTGGTCGTGAGCTACTGTTTATAATTTATAAGGTACTGATAACATTATCTTCTGCATGTGACACCACAAGCTATGTTATCTACAATATAAATTAATTGAACAACTACAAATAAATGTAGATAATTTGACCAAATGTGATTCTTTATTCAAGACAAATGTTTACAAAAGCTTAGGCTTTCAGTATACACTCCAACAGTCACTACATGTAAATACATAATCTGTTTGAGATCTACTATTATAAGGGTCAGATAAATAACCTGCATCAACCTACCCAATCAATTTCGTTTCAGTATGAGGATAATATAATCCCATATCTAGAATACCCCGAAAATATCGAAATATATGTTTAATTCAATTCCAATGTCTTCTTGTTGGAGAAGAACTATATCTTGATAATAAATTTACAGTAAATGTTATATCGGGTCTTGTATGACTACAAAATACATTAGTGCTCCAATAGTGCTAAAATATAATACTTCAGGACCAATAAGTTCTTTGTCATTCATTCGAGGTCGAAATGAATCTTTATTAATATCAAGTGACCTTACGACCATTGGGTTACTTAATGGATATATTTTATCTATATAAAATCTCTGTAGCACCTTTGATGAAGCATTTTGATGGACAAATATTCTATTTTCAAGGTACTCAATCTACAAATCAAGTCAGAGTTTTATTTTTCTAAGATCTTTCATCTCAAACTCTTTCTTTAGGTAATCTACCATTTTGAAAAGTGCATTAATAGTACAAATAATATTTAGGTCATTGATATATACTGCTGTTAAGTATTAAAAAAAATAAAGAAAATGCAAAAGGTCTCACTGCCACCCCATACCCATCCATGTGCAACCATTCCTTTTCTTTTCCCCCTTTTCTTCTTCTCCCCATTCTTCCTTTTTCTTCTCTTCCTCTTTCTCTTCTCCAGCGGTGACGAACGACAGAGCTCTCCTGTTCTTCTTCTCCAAGCTTGCAACCCCCTTCTCTTCTTCTTTTCTCTTCTGCAACGACAACAAGCTTCCCCTTCCTTGTTGTCCTGCTTCTCGGTAGCATCGTCGGAGCTCCTCGGAGTGTCCCGGAGCTCACCGGACCACCAGAAAAGTGGGGAAAACAAAACCTTAGTCACTACAAAAAAATTGGACATCAGGACCAAAATATTAGCAGCGGTTGATGAAGCGGTTGTAAAAGCATACCCAATAGAATCGGTCAAGTGTAATCGCTCTTAAAACCGCTTCAATTGAGTTTTTTTGAAGCAGTTGGTAAACCGTTACTATTGGACACATATAGAACCGATTATTAGAATCGTTTCTATAAGTTTCTTTTAGAAGCGGTTCGAAACCGCTTCTAAAGGTTACATACGACCGCTTCTAAAGGGTACATACGAGATTAATAAAAAATACATGCTCGCATCTCATATTATTTTCACAATTTCAGCAAACCTTTCTATTTCGGCGACCCTCTTTGTTCCAGCGACCTTCTCTTTTCTATCGACCATCTATGTTCCAACGATCCTTTCTATTCTAGCGACCCATCAGATTAATTATACCCTAACATCATCTTTCGACATCCACATCATAAATCACATTTGATTTTGTTTCTCGAGGTAATTTCTTGGTTTAGTTTTCATATGGTGACAATGTTTTTATATGTTAATGGTGATAAAAATTATAATCGATTAGGGTTTAATTTGTGTTGGCCGGTAGATTTGTAAATTTTTCCAATAAATCCTTTTAATTTATTTTGTTTTTTTCTACAAGTTATCCGTATTATTTTCAAGTTTATTATTGTAGTTTGCTTACAGCGTGTCTATAATGTTAAACTTCATTTCATATTTTTGTTCTCTAAGTTGAATAATATCATGGATTTCTCGTAAGACCATTAGCATATATATATATATATATATATATATATATATATGATTTTTTTTCTTTTAAAATCCTTCTATTTATATATTTAAAATTTTATATTTAGGAATTGTATTTATATATATGTTTGTTGAATTTTTTGAAATTTTATATACAAAGTTTCTTTAATTTTGATAAATCTTGTTTCAATGTGTTAACTTTTATAAATTATTGAACAACATCAAATTATGCAGAAGCAATGGATGGCTGCGCCACATGACAGTCTTGAGTATCGGGTGAGAATCCTATATTTTTTAGGTTATGCATTTGGCGATGCAGCTCTAGAAGTCACGAGACCATGTCCTTGTTGCAAATGCATAAACTCATTGAGTCATGATCATGAGACAATACACGAACATCTGATAATAAATGTTATCTTACAAGATTATCACATCTAGAATTTTCATGGAGAAAAACTAATTGTACCTTAAATAAGAATGTGATTTTTGGTAAGAGTAATGAATCAAAATCAAATGTGAGAATAAAAACAGGATCAATTGAACAAATGTGGAGAAAACAAAGCATATTTTTTTAGCCTTCCATACTGGAAATTTAATTTGATCCGATATAATTTGGACCCTATGCATATTGAAAAAAATATTTGCGACAATGACTTTGTATACCCGAGTTTCAGTCGGGGCGGGAAACAGACGATTTTGGGAGGTCTGAAGGCAAAAATTAGGAAACCTCCTATTTCCCTCTCTCTGTCTTGTGGAAACCCTAAGCGGTCTGAAACCCTTCGGCTCTGCTTCGCCCCATCGCCGATGGTGCTTGCAGCGGAGGAGTTCTTCCACGAGGAGGAGGTCGAGCACCCCGTGCGCTACCTATCGCTCGACTGAGTGTACTCCTACTCCATTCCCTGCGTCAACCCTAACGGATCCTCCTCCGTCACATCCAAGAAGGTGAAGGCCAGGATGACCGGCGAGTCGGCGGATGGGGGGCGAGGAGGCGGGTTGGAAGGATAAGCCCTCGGATGTCGGACTTGTGGGAATGTGCAATTGTAAGGTCTCCCAAATATTAATTAAGGGATTTAATTAAAAATAATATCAATAGACACGAACAACTAAGAAATGTATTCGTAAATTTTCTATGAATTATAGGAAAATTTTAGGATTTAACTGGAATGAATATGACACCTTTTAAGATGATAGAACAGTAATAGATAAACACATCATATATCGGGAGTTAATTGACCTCAGTTAACCGAAGTAACCTAGGTATAGGTATATACGGGACATCACGCCGCCACCTCACATCCCCGAAATCGCCGAAACCATCGCTCCTCTCTATGAAATTGCCGACCTTGCGCCTCGCGTCTTCTCCGCCACACTGACGGAGCACCTCACCGCAGCTCAAGCGTGGGCTGAGCTTGGCAAACCGTAGCCATCTTTCGTGGAGGACACTGATCGGGCAAGATCACCGTCCGCACGGTAACACAGAGCGAGGATTGCGGCTGCAGGCACAAGAAGCGAAAGGCAAGTACATCCTATATATTGATATGAACTCCATGAAGTAGAGGATAGATCCTCGGATTTATAGTGATGGTCTGGTATGATGGTTTCCTGGTTGAATGAGCTGCGAATCGAAGTTCTATGTTGTTCTTGCTCCACCCTAGGTTTCTTCTCGAGTTTTGGCAATGGATTTTGGGTACTGTGAGGTAGAGGATAAGAGCTAGGGAGGATTTGATAGGCATTCCAAAGATGTTCTTGATGTTCATGCTTGTTCTTGTCGTATCGTGCGGCTCCTTGCAGATTTCCGTAACTTCTCGTTTCCTCTTGCGATCCATTTTGTTTCCAGCCATGATTTGGGGGCTTTTGAACGAATTTGATGTGTCGTGTTGTTCTCATTGGTTGGGTTTCGGTTAATTCCTGTTGTGGAAGTTTTAAGCCTCGATCGATGAGATACTTGTTGACCCATTGCTTCGGAAATGTTGAACAGATTTTGGGACCTTAATCAATGATGTTCTTGTGATTTATTGCTTCGGTAACTTTGAACAGATTTGGGAATGTGTGGTTTCAATTCGATCAAGTGTTGTTTCTCTGGTTAACTGTGGTTTTTTTGTTGATTTAATTCGAGGTGTGCTGCTTTATTTCATAACTTGGGATGATGAGGATTTCATTGCCAGGTTGTACAGTTTTGCAGATAGCTGTGGTTTTGGTGGGGATGCAATTTGATGCTATTTTGTTCCTGTGAATGGCCTCCGTTTCGTTGTGTTGTTCTTTGATTAGTTGTGTATGTTGAGAACTGAATTAGAAGTCGTTATCATGATCTTTGGTTTTGTGGATAGTTTTAGTGGGTTATGAATTGATTTCAATGTAGTTCTTTCTCCTTGTGAAGGCTTTGGATTGTTCTTGTAGGGCTAGTTTCGGATTTCATTGCAAGTATTTATTTAGATGCATAATTCGGTTGTTTCCTTTCAAATATTGATACATGCTAGGTGCTGAATTTCCATTTCTTATCGCTCTCTTTCATGGATGAATGTTTATGTGGTTTGCACCTTGTGATGGGAATTCGAAGGGGATTCTTCTAGTTTGATAACTGCTATAGGTGCTGAATTCTTTTCCTTTAGCTCTCATTTATGTATTGCAAGCTTTTAGTTGTTATTATCTTTGTTATTGAGGATTTGATTCTAGTGTTGCTTTGCACTTACTTCTGTTATGTATGCATGGCTAGCTTAAATGTTGGGTCAGTTTGTTGATGTAGCTTTATTAAGTAAATTTGAAAGATGATGACTGATATTGGAAGCTAAGTTAGTTCATGCTACTGGCAAGGGAATGTTTGAATAGAACTTGGTAGAATGGAATTGAAAGATGCTGAGTAATTGGAAGCTAAGTTAGGTGCTTCCTCTGTTCTTGTAGGTTGGAAATTGAAAGCGTAGATCCGCATGCATTGATTGGGTTGGAATGCAAGGCAAGTAATTCCCATGACTGTCTGAGTATCCGACTAAATGATTTTCTGTGGATATCAGCTTTTAACTGAGCCTTTTCAGGTTCTCTGGCCTATAGATGATGATTGGTACAAGGGTTCCATCACGGAGTACAATTCAAACACCAAGCATCATAGAGTATGTATTGAATTTTGTCTGGTCAATCGTTCATTAATCTCCTAGCACCTCTCAAAAACCATCAGTTTGGAAGCTTCACCTTTTGCTTGCTGTACATCATTTCTCTTATTTAGTTCTTTCGTGGTATTCCGTTAAATGAAATAAGGAGCCTGTGATATGTTCTAGTTCGCTTATGGAAGTTTGAAAGCTCATTTGCTTATATTCTTTCGTTCTTCTGATTTTCTTTTTTTCATGATTAGTTGTTGATATGTTAACAGTTAATATGTATTTTCCTACGTATCCCTAAATTGTTACTCAATACACATTATGCCTTATCTTTTAACTCAAACAAACTCAACTTAGTGCAGGTTAAATATGTGGATGATGATGTCGAGCATTTGATTCTCTCAAATGAAAAAAAATAAAGTTTCATTTATCTTGTGTAGAAATGAAGGATTTATGTTGGAAATGTGGTGTCCCCAACTTAGAGAAGAAAGGCCTCAATTACAATGAATTGCTGGCTTTAGCACTTAACTTTCATGATTGTCAAGGTCTTGAACCAGGTGAACTTGTATGAGCAAAACTTACAGGTATGTGTAAATTTATGGTGTAGTTATCTTATATGTTTCTTGCTGATGACAAATTAGGTATTTTTATATGCAGTAAATTGATTGAACTTTGAAAATATTTTCTTTATGATTATCTTCATAATTATTTAAAATGTTAGTATTGTAAATGTTGGGATTAAATTTGATGAAAGTTCTCGACACTATTTGAAGATTTAATATGATAGTAATGTAAATTTATTATTTAATACTTTACTTTGTTGCGTTACATGCTTTGTAGCTAGTGGCTACTACCATGAAAATTGTGTAAAAACTTAATATATCCTCAATTTATCTTGAGACTGAATATTGCAAGATCCATCAAGATGCTGCAAGATCCATCAACATAGTCTTTTTGTGTTTTCTCTTGCTCTCACCCTATGACCATCTGTTCTCAAATCTATCTTTGACATTATTTATTAAATCCACATTTTGGTGCTAGTAATATTTAGTTGAAATAATGTACTAAAAAAGGACCAGTTGCCATGAAGGCACAACATTGAGTATTTCATTCTTGTTTTATAATAGGAATTTCTAACATGATTGAATATGCTATTCTTATAATGTAGTTTCATGGAGGAAGCTAGACTATAATAAATATGTGTGATTACTTCATATTTATCTTAGTCACCTGTGCTTGAACATTTTAAATTTGTCACTGGTAGGATTTGGATATGTTTGCTCAAACTGGAGCACAATACAGATATGCTTTTGCGTTAATGAATTATGAGGCCAACTTTTTTCTTGATCTAAGTAGCTTCTAATACATTGCTTCACATTTGATTGCTAGATTGAAATACCAACAGTTGGGACTACTATCATGAATATCATAATTTTGTATTTGTCATTTCCTCTTTGCATCTGAAGTGCAAGAAGGTAAGATTTTGTCGAAGCTTGGATGAAGCAAAAATGTATGTGCTTTCTTTGATATGTGATTTTCCATTCTTTCCTTTAAAAGTTAAAAAATCATACAGCCAATTGCCTGTTGCATCTAGTTTCAGCACTCTCTAAGTTGCTATGTTTCTTTGATCTTCATATAATCCGGCCATTGTTTTGTTGCCATGTTTTTTCTTTCATGTAAGCAAGTTCACTGTATGAAAGTGCATATATACATCTAGCTAATAGCGTGTAGTACACCTATATAATCTTTTCTCTTTATTACTTGTTTGAAGTTGAAAATGACAAGATGCCATAAACGAAATATCTTTTAATGTCATCAGAGCTGCAACTGCTCTATTTGGTTATTGTTTCAAATCCATGAAGGTATGACCATCACAAATAGCTACATAGTGGTATTTGGAAGTACTTTGCTAAAGATGTGCAATAATTGTTCCATGTACAAGCTAACATATGGTGCAATGCATTATTTTCTGATGCATTTTCGATAGCCAGGACCTTTGTTTAATGTTTTCTTTGTCTATACAATGAAGAAAAATGTAAGGTGTTTTTTATAAAGCATCAACTTGTAATGGGGGGACTAAACTGATGTGCCATTAATGCATTTGTTGGAGTGTATACTGAAAGCCTAAGCTTTGTAAACATTCATTATGAATAAAGAATCACATTTGGTCAAATTATCTACATTTGTTTGTAGTTGTTCAATTAATTTATATTGTAGATAACATAGCTTGTGGTGTCACATGCAGAAGATAATGTTATCAGTACCTTATAAATTATAAACAGTAGCTCACGACCAAAATGGAAAGGAACAAACCATTAGAAGGTCGTAGTGTAATTAGGTATCAGTTTATCTTGACTGTATAATTACACTAGTACACTTAGTGTGTATTGAGTAGGACCATTTGAGGTCGTTTCTTTTATACTGACTTTATAAAGAAACAAAGACCTCGGTTATTATGGAAGTGTGTGCTCTTAATCCTGATATAATAACAAGCACATATATTTGATATTTATTTCTTTAATTTATCAATGGGTGAGGTTTAGTTCGATGAATCAATAAGCCCGATAAGTTGGGAAATGGTATTACTTATAGTGTGTGTTGTTGATTATAGAAGGAAACTGTGTCCTAGAGATACTAGGTTGATAATGTCCCCAAGAGGAGCTCATAAGGATTGTCATGTTAAACCCTGCAGGTGGACTTAGTCCGACATGACGATAAGGTTGAGTGGTACTACTCTTGGACTTAGATATTAATTAAATGAGTTGTCAGTAACTCACTTAATTAGTGGACATTCGATATCTTAAACACAGGGAGACTAACATGCTCATAATAAGAAGGAGCCCAAAAATGTAATTTGGGATTGGTGCGGTAGTTCAATAATAGTTCTCTAGTGGAATGAATTATTATTGATAAAATTAAGTTGTGTGTTTGGGGCGAACACGGGATGCTTAATTTTATCGGGAGACCAAAACCAATTCCTCCTCTCGGTCCCTATCGTAGCCTCTTATTTATAGAGTTCTATACCCACCTATACCCACCTTCTATACCCACCCAATTGGGGCCGGCCAAGCTAGCTTGGGAACAAGCTAGGGCCGGCCTAGGTATGAATTTGGGTGGCCGGCCCTAGCTTGAACCCAAGCTAGTGGGGGCCGGCCAAATTAAATTAAAAAGGAATTTTAATTTTAATTTTTATTATGTGGAAGAAATAATTTATTAAAGAGAATTTAAATTAAAAATATATCTCTTATAAAAGATCTACAAAAGATTAAAGAAAGAGATTAGATCTCTTTCCTTATTTGTAGATTGGTGAGATATTTTATTTTCTCTTTAAAATTATTCACATGATAATAAAATTAAAATTATAGAAATTTCCTTTTATTAACCATGAAGAGATTTTTAAAGAGAAATTTTATTTTTTAAAATTTCCGGAAACAAATTAGGAAGTTTTAATTTGTTGATTGAAACTCTCCTAATTTGCTCTTTTGATTGTGGCCGGCCATCACAAGTTGATTGGGAAATTTTATTTTATTTTTCTCAATTAATTCATGTCAAGGAAAATTAAGGAAATTTTATTGTAATTAAATTTCCTAATTTGCCTAGGCCAAGGAATATAAAAGAAGGGGTGAGGGTGCCTTCATGAGACAACCTCTATTGTTTTCTCTCCCTCTTTTCCTTGGTGTGGTCGGCCATCCTCTCCCTCTCTTCCTCTTGTGGTGGCCGAATACTTCATCCCTCTTGGAGTTCTTGTGGTGGCCGGATACTACTTAGAGAAGAAGAAGAAGAAGGAGAGAAAGCTAGCATCTCTTGGAGCTTGGTTAGTATTTTGGTTTTCTTCTTTGGTGAAGTTCTTCCTTTGTGGCCGAACCTTGCTTGGAGGAGAAGAAGGTGGTTGGTGGTTTCTCATCTCGGTAGATCGTTGCCCACACAACGTCCGAGGTTAGAAGAGGAATACGATAGAAGATCAAGAGGTTTTTCTATAAGGTATAACTAGTAATTTTTATTTCCGCATCATGCTAGTTATTTATGGAAATAATACCAAATACAAGAGGCTTACGTTCTAGAGTTTCGAATATGTTTTTTCGATGATGTGTTCTTTTGTTTTTTCTTTTCCTTGTGATTTGATTGTTCTCTTTGGTTAACCTAAAGTTATTTTAGGAAATTAAATATTAGCTTTCTATAAAAGGTTTTGTCTAGTCGGTGGTGGTTGCTCCCATATCCAAGAAGGCCATGTGCCTCGCCACGTCAGTACTGGGAACCAATTATGGAAATTAATATTTAATGGAATTAATAACTTAAGGAGACTTGGGTCGAACGTGTAAAGTTCCGCAGGAGATCCAAGTCAAAACCTAAAAGAACAGATAGATTAAGTTTTGGATCAAACGTGTTAAGTTCCGCAGGCGATCCAAAATTTAATTTAAAAGAACACATGGTAGCTAGGAAAAGGTTCAGATCTTTGTACAAAATTTTTGTACAGTGGAACCTATAGGTTTTCCGAGTAGCAACCAACAGCATTATCAAACAAGATTATCGCATCTATGGAAGTTGTGGGCTGGTGTTATAGGTGGAGAGGAGCACCTTTTTAATTCAACCTTTTTAATTTGATACAAGCTTTTGTTAAATATTTTTTTCATTAAATATTGAAATATGTTGATAGAATATAATTTGGTGGTTCTATTGAAGGTTGATATTGAAGGTTGGAGCAAATGTCTTTTGTCGCTTGAAGCAAATGCCTTTTGTCGTTTGGAGCACATGCCTTTTGATGTTTTTTTGGTGGAGAAAACTTGTTATTGAAGGTTGTATATATTTTGGAGATTGAAGAAAATATTGTGTTTGTGTTATAGTGTGGAGTTAAATGTTATATGTTATGAATATTTTGAAATGAAATACAAATTGTATGTGTTGATTTGGTAATCCAATTTATATTTATGTGTTATGGAAATAAATTATGTTTGTGAAATAAAATATGAATATTGTCAATTGATTTAATTTGAGCATTTGAAAATAAGATTTTTTTCTATAAAATTGGTAATTCAATAATAGCAGCGGTTTTAACCGTTCATATAGTTAGACCTCTAGAATCGGTTACAACCGCTTCTAAAGGGCAGTTTTTTAGATTGAAAAATTCTATAGAGGCGGTCATTAACCACTTCTATAGGTATGTATCAGGATCGATTATTAATTGCTTCTATAGATATCCATCAGGATCGGTTATTCACCGCTTCTATAGGTATGTTTCAGGATCGGTCAGTAACTACTTCTATAGGTATGTATCAGGATCGGTTATTAACCGCTTCTATAGATATCCATCAGAATCGGTCATTCACCGCTTCTATAGGTATGTTTCAGGATCGGTCATTAACCGCTTCTATAGGTATCCATCAGGATCGGTCATTAACCGCTTCTATAGGTACCCATCAGAATCGGCTCTTAGTCCTGAACCACCGGTTAGCTTTATCACATCTGTTGGCTTTAGCGTCGCCAACATCCGCAACGGTTTTGAACCGGTGCAATAGATTTATCAGCGGTTGAAAACCGTTGCTATAGGTATCTTAAAACCGCTTCTAAAAGTTTATTTTTTTGTAGTGAGTTGCTGCCCTCTTTTCTAGCCAAGCACAGTAGTCACCGGAGCTAGCTGTGCCTTCGCCGGAGCTCGTCGAGACAACCGATGAAAAAGGGAAAAGGTTTTTCCTTGCCCCTTCACTATCCTAGCAACCTTCTTTGTTTTCAACCTTCCCTAGCTGCCATAGTTACCTTTCGTTTTCTCCAACAGCAGCCCTAATTGTTCTCCTTTTCTTAGCAACACCGTCGGAGTTCGCCGGAGCTCGCCGAAGCTAGCTGAGACGACCAGTGACAAAGGGAAAACAACCCTAGTTGTTGCCCTCTTTTTCCAGCAACTACAATAATCCATAGAAGGTATATTTTATATATTTTATGCTAATCGAATTGTGGTTAAGATGGGTAAATAATTAGATAATAATGGAGGTGTCTTTTAGGAATGTGAAGTGGTACGAGAAAGCGAGATCAAAAAATGATCCTTTGACTTCAAGTTGTAGATAAAAATTTAGATGTTCATGTCATGATTTTTATTAGATAGTATTTTCACTATTTGAATTATATTGTATTATATTTGTAGACACGAGCTCGAGTGGAGCACGGTGACCTGCTGACACTCAAAGATTTTGTTATACATAAAGTGGGTATATCTCTTTTGAGTCATATATTTATCCTTGTGCATAAATAAATAAATAATGAAATTATATATATTTGTCTAATTGTCTTCAAAGGGAATTAGAATGATATTACAATTAGCGAAATGGGTTAAAATAATAAAAATCATGGAAGACAAATAATTGATATTATTTCTTGTTCATATATGAGTTCATACTGAGATTAATATGGAAAGGGTTGTTTTAAAAATTAAATAAATATTCTGAATTACTCTTTTATTGATACTTGTCTTTTTAATTTGCTTAACCTTTCATACTCTATGCTTTTAATGATCTACCTATTGATACTTGTAGTTTTTATTTGTGAACCCTAGGATGATAGATTAATAGACTTGATATAAAAAAATGTTAACTTGATTGACCATTTGTTATGAAAAGAGAATAATTATGATAAATGGATAAAATGGAATCCTTAAAGTGAAATAATAAAGATGGTAATGAAGAATTAAAAAGTGAAGACTATGAGCCTAGCTTTATACCAGAGCTTTATATTAGAGTACTGGACCACCCACATGTTATTGTGGTAGCGCGGCGACCGCAGTCCAGAGTACCTGACCGTACACCCGAGGCGTGGTGGCGTAATGTAGCCCTCGGTCAGTGTTTATTATGTCTTCCACTGGTGAAGGCTGATAGCCCATACGTCAAATGACGTGTGCAATAGTCTTATACTCTAAGGAGGCTTTTAGCCTATACATATGACATTACACTCTGATGATATTGGCTCCAGTGATTCACTTTTTAGTTGATCTATCAGATTTACCCATGTTGATATTATACCATAGATAACATGTGCGACTGTTGATTAAATAAATAAAATTTGAGAATTGATCTTAATTGATGATAATATATGAAGACGAATTTTAATTCTAACAAATAAATGTTAGATGTTCATAAATATACAATTATGTATATTATCTGAGAACTCAAAGAAGAAATAAAAGTTAAAATAATAAATGATACCTCTTTGATTTCTTAAACAAGATTAAATTCATGCACATCTTTCATGATTACCCACTTAGCCATTTGGCTAACTTTCTACATTCCTTGGCCTTTAGTTTTACAAACACAGAGATCCTTTTGATATTGTAGTTGATTTTGGACTTCTATAGAATTACTCAGAGATCTCGACGTGCTGATTTTTTGGTGTGTTTTACTTTTGTTTAGTTGTATTTACATTTTGTAATTTTATTTCAGATGTCGTTTATTTGTATAGTAATTGTAGTCTACAAAAAATATGATATATATATATATATATATATATATATATATATTTGCTATATTTCTTGGTTATTCTATTTTGACAGTTCCTAGGGTTTCTTATATTATATTGTCATCGAGTGGAGTATCGGGAACTATACCTCCAGGGATTGATAATTTTATTGGTATCAGAGCTCAGTTTGAGTTTTATGTTCATGGGTTTTGGCTTTATTTCAGGATTTTTGTTTTTAGTTTATGTAATTCCCGAGCAAAGGAATTTTATGCACGTCGAGCTGTATCTCTGAGCTATAGAATTTAAGAGTCTTTCATTGTTTTAATTATTATCTTGATTATGGAAATTTTTATTTGATTTTATAGGCAATGCCACGAGCCCGTGGTCGTGGTTGGGGCAGTAGCCATGCTCATAGTCGCAACCGTGGTTGCGATAGTGGTAGTGGTCGAGGTCGCGGTCACGGTCGTACATGTCGGCGTGCCACTACTACTCAGAGGATCGATCATGATTTGGATGAGGCCCCTATCTCCCCATATGAGTTGATATCGGGAGCTCAGGTTGATCCTAGTATTAGATTCGGTGGTTAGACTGAGGGACAACCTCATCTTGTTGCAGCTCATGTAGTCGTACTAGCTATTCCTACAGCATCCATTATCATGGAAAAGGCCTGTATTCCTTTGCTTGCTAGTTCAGCAAAGGATCGTTTTACGCTATTCCATGGAGGCACTGATCCTTGGGTGGCGCATACATGGTTGAAGGATATTGAGGGTACTTTTGGGTGCATGTCTTGTTCAGACACAGAGAAGGTAGAGCTTGCCGCTTATCATTTTCGAGGGCAAGCATCCACATGGTGGAATTGCAAAATATAGTCTTTGGGGATCAGATTATCTCTTGGCAGTCTTTTCAAGAGGCGTTCAAGAGACAGTATTTTCTTGCAGTCTTTTGTATTGCTCGACGCCAGGAATTCATGTCTCAAGCAAGGTGATCGAAGTGTGCTAGATTATAGTACAGAATTTAGCAGACTTGCTGAGTTTTGCCCATATATGGTAACTCAGGACTCAGATCGTATATTTCACTTTACACAGGGACTGACAGCATATATTCAGATCAAGATGTCTAGATTTCTTGTTACTACTTATCAGAAGGCACTTGATCGAGCCATATTTATTGAGATGACTCAGCAGCAAGTCTCCCAAGAAAGAGAAGCCAACCGACAGACCTCGCAGAGCTCACACTCTAGACAACAAAGTTGAGGTCGTCGACCCTGTGGCCAAGATACGATTAGAGAGTCTTCACGGTCACAAAAGGTGGCCAAAGTATCACAGAGATCTAGTCGCCCAGTCCCATCACAGCGGGGCTAGATATCTGTGAAGCATTTTCAATGTGGTGCACCAAATCACCTAGCATCAGAATGTCCACTAGATAAGAGTATATGTTTATATTGTAAACTGTCAGGACATATGCAGAAAGATTGCACTTTGAAGGAACAACATCAAGCAAGAGGATCACAGTCTCAGCAGGCTCGACCTACCCCATGACCTCCACAGTCTCGGCAGCAAAAAGGCCCACAGAGATCTCAGCACCCTTAGCAACAAAATCCCCCACCTGCACAGTCTGCTCAACAACCACAACTTTACCATTTGTAGTCCCAAGTGGAGAATGAGTATCATTTAGTACCTCCACTTCAACAGTATTTGTCAGCTCCAACTCAGTAGTATTTGCCAGCTACATCTCAGCAGTATTTGATAGCTCCACCCCAGCAGTACCTGCTACCTCCACCCCAGCAATATCAGCCACCATTATCTTATCAGCCTTCGACCTAGTCATACCAGCCTTCGCAGGATCAAAGTCAACCATCTTCTTCTATCCAGAGGGGTCAACCATCGGGTCTTGAGTCGGGACACGTATATGCTTTGACTCGTGAGGAGGCACAACGAACTGAAGGATTTGTCATCCAAGGTATTATTTCAGTTTATAGTATTCCTGCGGATATATTGATAGATACGGGTAGCTCGCATTCCTTTATTTCTCTTAAGTTTGTATGTAAGATTGGGAGGGTCCCAACTCTTCGACCTTATGGATTATCAGTATTGACACCATCAGGTGGAGAATAGATCAGGAGGTCAAGAGTTGTCCTTTAAATTTCGATAGTCATATACTTACAATAGATTTACAAGTGCTAGAGATGACTGAATTCGATATTATTTTGGGTATGGATTGGTTGTCAGAGCATCATGCCACTGTCGATTGTGTAGCTAAAGTGGTAACTTTTCAATCCTTAGATCAATCATCATGGGAATTTATTGGGATCAATGATTGAGGGGTATCTATTATCTTAGCTCTCCAGGCTTAGCAGTTGTTGGCTCGGGGATGCAAGGGATATCTCTTGTCTTTAGTGAGTTCCAATGTGGATAGTTCTATTCAGTTTTCTGATGTCCACATAATTCATGAATATCCTGACATATTTCCTGAAGAACTTCTTGGTTTGCCACCTTGGCGACAGGTAGAGTTTTCCATTGAGTTGCTTCCTAGCACAGCTTCAATATCGAAAGCTCCATATCGGATGACACCAAGAGAACTGAGGAACTAAAGATCCAGCTTCAGGAGTTGCTAGAGAAGGGTTTAATCCATCCTAGTGTTTCTCCTTGGGGTGCTTCGGTGCTCTTTGTTAAGAAGAAAGATGGATCCTTAAGGCTCTGTATTGATTATTGGCAGTTAAACTCTGTAACTATAAAGAACAAGTATCCTCTACCTAGAATAGATGATTTGTTTGATCAGCTTAAAGGTACATGTGTGTACTCCAGGATTGATTTAAGATCAGGCTATCACCGGTTACGAGTTAGATATACAGATATTCAGAAGACTGCCTTCTGTACTCGGTATGGACATTATGAGTTCTTGGTAATGTCATTTGGGCTTACCAATGCTCCTACAACTTTTATGGATCTGATGAACCGGGTATTCTTAGAATATTTAGACCGATTTGTTATTATCTCTATTGATGACATTCTGGAATATTCTCGGTCAAAGGAGGAGCATGAACAATATCTCAAAATGGTTCTAGAAACTTTACGGAAGGAATGCTTATATGCGAAGTTCAGTAAATGTGCTTTTTGGCTTAGTTCCATGGGATTTCTAGGGCATATAGTCTCTAGCAAAGGGATTTTAGTAGACCCCTAGAAGATTGAAGCAGTTGACCGATGGGAACAACCAAAGTTAGTACAAGAGATTTGCAGCTTCTTTGGATTAGATGAGTACTATCGAAGATTTGTTGAGGGTTTTTCTGGTATTGTTGAACCTTTGACCCAATTGACTAGAAAAGGGGTCAAGTTTACTTGGTCCAGGGCTTGTGAAGCAAGCTTCTATAAGCTCAAGAAGAGATTGGTGAGTGCTCCAGTGTTAGTTATTCCCTCTGGAGATGATGGATTCATTCTTTACACGGATGCTTCTATTCAAGGATTAGGGGCAATTTTGATGCAGCGTTATAGAGTAGTAGCTTATGCTTCTCGTCAGCTGAAAGATCATGAAAAGAATTATCCCGTACATGATTTAGAATTAGCAACCATTATTTTTGCCCTTAAGATTTGGAGGCATTATCTCTATGGTATTACCTTTGAGATATTCACCGATCACAAGAGTCTGAAATATCTTTTCACGCAGAAAGAGTTAAACCTTTGACAGATAAGGTGGATGGAGTTCCTGAAAGACTATAACTGCATTATCAACTACCACCCTGGAAAGGCTAATGTAGTAGCAGATGCATTGAGCAGGAAGTCTAGAGGAGTATTGGTAATTCACAGGGTGGCAATTACTGATCTAGTCAGACAGTTTTTAGGGTTAGATTTAATTGAAATAGGGTAAACACAGTGTGGTATAATGGTCTCCTTGATCGCACAATCCCCATTGGTTGAGTGGATCATAGAAAGCCAAATGGAAGATCAATATATCAAATTGATAGCTAGTGAGTTGGAGTTCGTCCTCAAGTCAGAATTCTCATATGATATGGATGAATCTCTTCGGTTCCGAGGTAGATTGTGTGTTCCTGAGGTACATCCTGTTAAGGAGGATCTCCTTCGAGAGACCCACTGATCGAGATTTGCATCCTGGTGGTACACGGATGTATCGAGACTTGAAGTGATTATATTGGTGGAAAGGTATGAAAAGAGATATTGCAGATTTTGTAGCTCCGTGTCTAGTTTGCTAGCAAATTAAGGCAGAACACCAGAGACCAGTCGGGTTACTTCAGAAGATTGCAGTGCCAGAATAGAAATGGGAGCAAATTTTCCTTGCCCCTTCCTATCCTAGCAACCTTCTTTGTTTTCAACCTTCCCTAACTACCATAGTTACCTTTCATTTTCTCCAACAGCAGCCCTAACTGCTGTCCTTTTCTTGGCAGCACCGCCGAAGCTCGCCGAAGCTAGCTGAGGCGGCCAGCGACAAAGGGAAAACAACCCTAGTTGTTGTCCTCTTTTTCCAGCAACTACAGTAATCCATAGAAGGTATATTTTATGCTAATCGAATTGTGGTTAAGATGGGTAAATAATTAGATAATAATGGAGGTGTCTTTTAGGAATGTGAAGTGGTACGAGAAAGTGAGATCAAAAAATGATCCTTCGACTTCGAGTTGTAGATAAAAATTTAGATGTTCATGTCATGGTTCTTATTAGATGGTATTTTGACTATTTGAATTATGTTGTCTGATATTTGTAGGCACGAGCTCGAGTGGAGCACGGTGACCTACCGACACTCGAAGATTTTGTTGTACATAAAGTGGGTACATCTCTCTTGACTCATATATTTATCCTTGTGCATGAATAAATAAATAATGAAATTATATATATTTGTCTAATTGTTTTCAAAGGGAATTAGAATGATATTACAATTATCAGAATGGGTTAAAATAATAAAAATCATGGAGGACAAATAATTGATATTATTTCTTGTTCGCATATGAGTTCATACTGGGATTAATATGGAAAGAGTTATTTTAAAAATTAAATAAATATTCTGAATTACTCTTCTGTTGATACCTGTCTTTTTAACTTGCTTGACCTTTCATACTCTATGCTTTTAATGATCTACCTATTGATACTTGTAGTTTTTATCTGTGAACCCTAGGATGATAAATTAACAGACTTGATATAAAAAAAATGTTAACTTGATTGACCATTTGTTGTGAAAAGAGAATAATTATGATAAATGGATAAAATGGAATCCTTAAAGTGAAATAATAAAGATGGTAATGAAGAATTAAAAAGTGAAGACTATGAGCCTAGCTTTATATTAGAGTACTGGACCACCCACATGTTATTGTGGTAGCGCGGCGGCCGCAGTCCAGAGTACCTGACTGTACACCCGAGGCGTGGTGGCGTGATGTAGCCCTCGGTCAGTGTTTATTATGTCTTCCACTGGTGAGGGCTGATAGCCCATACATCAGATGACATGTGCGACAGTCTTATACTCTGAGGAGGCTTTTAACCTATACATATGACATTACACTCTGATGATATTGGCTCCAATGATTCACTTTTTAGTTGATCTATCAGATTTACCCATGTTGATATTATACCATAGATGACATGTGCGACTATTGATTAAATAAATAAGATTTGAGAATTGATCTTAATTGATGATAATATATGAAGACGAATTTTAATTCTAACAAATAAATGTTAGATGATCATAAATATACAATTATGTATATTTTCTGAGAACTCAAAGAAGAAATAAAAGTTGAAATAATAAATGATACCTCTTTGATTTCTTAAACAAGATTAAATTCATGCACATCTTTCATGATTACCCACTTAGCCATTTGGCTAACTTTCTAAATTCCTTGGCCTCTAGTTTTGCAGACACAGGGATCCTTTTGATATTGTAGTTGATTTTGGACTTCCATAGAGTTGCTCAAAGATCTCAACGTGTTGATTTTCTGGTTTGTTTTACTTTTGTTTCGTTGTATTTACATTTTGTAATTTTATTTCAGATGTCATTTATCTGTATAGTAATTATAGTATATATATATATATATATATATATATATATTTGATATATTTCTTGGTTATTCTGTTTTGACAGTTCCTAGGGTTTCTTATATTATATTGTCACCGAGTGGGGTACCGGGAACTATATCCCTTGGGCGTGACAACTGCAATTATAACAAATTTGGATCTAGATCTATTAATTAATGTACATGAACATATGAGATTATTTAGATATCCTCTTTCCAACAGATATTCACTGAGACATTTATACCATATGCGTCCAGATTATTTCAATCCATATAAAGATCTACATAACTTAATCGAGTATAATTCTCGGTGACCTGAATCATATGCCTCTAGTAGTTTGAATCATTCAAGGAATTTCATGTATATGTCATTTTCAAGTGAGTCTTACAAATAGGTTGTAATGTCATCCATTAATGGCATATCTAATCTTTAATGAATTGTCAAACTTAACAAATATTGAAATGTCGTTGCATCCACTATAGGAGAATATGTCTCCTCATAATCAATTCTTGGTCTCTAAGAGAAACCTGAGCAACAAGTTGTGCTTTATATTTGACAATTTTATTTTTTTCATTTCGTTTATGCACAAACACCTATTTATATCTGATCAGTTTTATGTCCTCAGGTGTAGGGACAATATGTCCAAAAATTTTATGCTTTGCGAGTGATTTTAATTCTGCATCAATCGTATCTTTCCACTTAGGCCAATCATTTTTTTGTATGCATTCATTAATAGATTTGTTTCAAAATCCTCGTCATCTTTCATAACATTGCATACAATATGATACACAAAAATATCATTGATGTCGATTTCATTTCAGTTCCATCTTTTTCTAGTCATAACATAATTTATAAGGATCTCTTGATTTTCAAGTACCTAGGATTATTCTGGAATCATATTATTGATGGCTGGAGACTCCTCCGGAGTTATTACTTCCTTGTTTTGAGCCTTTATTTCCTTTATTTTTTTGAGGATTTTTATCTTTGGAACCAATAGATCTACCACGTGTCACTTGCAGTTTAGGCTCATTGACAAACTTAGATTGTCCTTTGGGGATATTGATTCTGATTGGAGCATTAGCAGTCGGAATACATGTTTTTGTCACTTTCTTTGGATCAGTAAATGCATCTGGTACTTGATTGGCTAAGTTTTGCAAGTGAATAATTTTTTGAACTTTTAGTTCACTTTTCTTTGTTCAAGAATCAAAATGAGATAATGATAACTCATGCTAGATAATTTCTTTTTCCAACTGCTTATTTTCTCCTTTTAATGTTGAAAATGTCATTTCATCAAATTAACGATTGGCAAAACATGTTGTAAATAAATTTTCTATCAATGATTCTAGATATTTAATAATAGATGAAGATTCATATCCAATATAAATTCCAATCTTCTTTGGAGACTCATCTTAGTGTGTTCTGGTAGAGCAATTGGCAGGTATACCGCATATCCAAAAATTTTAAGATGGAAAATATTCGAATCAATACTTTCTTTTGCTTTTCGAATTTAGTAAAGAAAAACACGTTAATTAATCAAAAATAAAAACATGAAATAATAGTAAGAGAAAAGAATGATTTACTTGTTTACAACCGAGAAAGTTGTTAGTACAAGACTTTAAAAGTTCCACTAAACATCTTCTTCTAGTGGAGTAGCCTCTTACAACAATTAAGTACAAAAAAGATTACGAATGCAATAAACAATAGAAATGAATGTTGTTTAAATGAAGAGGATCAGAGCTCTATTTATAGCCTACTCGTCAAATATATCTGTTAGCTGACATGGCAGCTTCGGACGCTTGGAGTGGGTCCAGGTGCCTCCACTAGTGCATTCTATCTTCTTCACAATGGCTCTTCAATGACTTCAAGATAAAATTTTATCCTTGCCCAGGCACCTAGACCGGTCCGGGCGCATAGAGTGTTGCTGACGTGGACTTCACTGTCATCCTTGTAATAATGGCTTGTCGAGGTGCCCTTGCTGTACCAAGGTGGTCCGGGCGCTCGGACATTGTCTGGGTGCTTGGAATCTAGGCACTCAGACCCTGTTAGGGCTCCTAGACAAGTCAACACAAAATTGACTTGTCAGCCTGCTACTCCGGTCACTTGGGTGATTCTCTGACCGTCAAGAGTTGAACTCAGCCGAACCTGACTTTGACCTTTTCTCATCGAATAGTCTTCCGCTCTAGTTTCTCATCTCTCAGAAGCATCGCGCGTGTCCTTATCGCTCCACCAGTGTACTCTTCTGCAGTTTCTCGTCCCTCGAATGCATTGAGTCGGTTGACTCGCTTCCCGTGTCATCCTTCTTATTCACTGCATCTTCCACTCAACTTCTTATGTTCCTAAGCCCCTGCACACTTAGACACAATGCATCAAAAATGTAGAGTCTAACTTAACTTGATTGATCACATCAAAACTCACCCGAGGTACTTACAACCTCATGATAATTCATAGGTCTGATGCGAATTAGTGCCATAACATGTAAAATAGCATTCCCCCCAAGTAGAAATTGAGAGTTTTGTCTTCGTAAGAAAAGGTCTTATAATTAATTGAAGACATTTAATCAATGACTCTATGAGTCAATTTTGTATGTGATCATATGTTACAGGATGTTCAATATTTATTCTAATGGACATGCAAGAATCGTTAAAGGATGGGAAATAAATTCTCCGGCATTATCTAAACGAATGACTTTAATTGGATAATTCGGGAAATGAGCTCGTAATCGAATAATTTGTGTAAGAAACCTCACAAATGCTTGATTATAAGTTGATAATAAACACACTTGTGACCATCTTGTTGATGCATCTATTAATATCATAAAATATTTGAATGATCCACAAGGTGGGTGTATAGGCCCACATATATCACCTTGAATTCGTTCCAAAAACATTAAGTACATTCTGCCTTAACCTTAGTTATTGATGGTCTTATTATTAACTTCCCTTATGAGCAAGCAGTGCACGAATTTTATTGGGAAGAAAAATCTTCTGGTTTTTCAATGAATGTTCACATGAATTCTTAATGACTCGCCGCATCATTATAGAGTCAGGATGCCCAATCGATCATGTCATGTGATAAAATTATTTTGCTCAACAAACTTCTGTTTTGCAATGACATATACTTCAATGATACGAATATTTGTATAGTATAATTCAGATGATACTGCGGTTAGTTTTTCTAACATAATTTGCTTTCCCAAGCCAATATTTGTAATGTATAAATATTCTCTATTGTCTTCATCCATAGTCTCAATGTGATATCCATTTCGGTGGATATCTTTAAAACTTAATATATTTCTCAGACTCAGGGGAATATAAAGAATCATCGATAAAGATTTTTGTTCCTTTGGGTAAAAAGGATGTTAGCTCTTCCAGAGCCTTCAATTATTGCTATGCTCTTGCATGTAGTGTTCACATTTATATTATTCATTATCAACAATGTAAATAATTTCTTGCTTTTAAAAAAAAGGTAGATCCGCTATCTTAACGGCCCCCTTAGTGTCGACCCCACAAATATAGAGGGAGGTAAATGCAGGTACATAGGCGTTAGGCACATGGTGAGGTAAGCCTTAGGTTGTCAGTTCCTAAGAATCAACCTCTAGTCATTACACCAGAGATGTCATACGCTCACCGTCTACACTATGCCTTGGGGATAATTTCTTGCTTTGAAAAACAGTATGAGTTGATGCGCTATCTGCAAGGTAATCATCATTGTCGTTGATCGAGAATCCGATTTGAGAGTTTTCCATTTCTTCATATAAAAATAATAGAATTAATATACTTTAAAGAAAATATACTATAAAATAAGTAAATGAAAAATTATTATTCATGATTACCGTGGAAAAGAAAAATATTAATTCATGATCACTGAATATTGTGATCAACATTTTTCTTAACTGGGAAAAAAATAAAAATATTAACTTATGATCATTGAACAGTGTGATCAGCATTATTCTCAGGCTCGACAAAAATATTTTCCATATCAAATTGAGAGATATTATCAAAATCATAATCAACTTTGTCATCATTAGAGACAAAATTTATCTCAATGACCTTCTGTCTTTTGTTTTTCACTGATTCTTGATAGTGAGCAATGAGATGTTTCGACGTACGATAGGTACGTGACCAATGACTATTGGGGTTCAATCAAAGTCTCACATTGGAAAGATTTGATAAAGATCATGGGGTTAAAAAGATGCATGATATCTCCATTGGCATGAGGCCTTTTGGGGAGAGCTCAAGAGCAAAGTCATGAGGGCCTAGACACAAAGTGGACAATATCATGCCATTGTGGAGATATGTGGACTTCCTTCGGTCCCAACTGTTGGAGCAATCTAGGTTTATTGTGGCAGGATATAGTTAGGTTTATTGGAGCAATCTAGATATGTGGCAAAGGTTTAAGTTAGGTTTATTGTTGTATTTGATATGCATTGTGAGTGTGCAGGATATAGGTACAACAAGGAAAGTCCAAGTGTGATCTTGGCAAATGAGGAAAGTCCAAGAATGAGTCTTGGCGGTGTAAGTCCAAGCATGTAGTCTTGGAAACGTAAGTCCAAGTGTGACTTGGAAATGGATGAAGTCCTGGAGGTGAGGAGCCTCTTGGCAAAGGAAGACCTGACAATATGGACAAGGCCGAAGGAAGCTCCAGAAGATAAGACGTGAAGGATGGGGAAACATCCGAGGGACGCAAGGCTGATGGAGGAGGCTAGAAGGCTAGGTCTAGGTTGGTCGGGCGAGGACGAGTGCTGAGTGATTGTACTCAGGACAAAATTCTATGTGTTTTTAGGATTACTGTAGCAGCGCTGTAGCAGTATTGTAGCGACACTGTAGCAGTAC
The DNA here is from genome assembly GCF_018446385.1 of Zingiber officinale. Taxonomy (NCBI): domain Eukaryota; kingdom Viridiplantae; phylum Streptophyta; class Magnoliopsida; order Zingiberales; family Zingiberaceae; genus Zingiber; species Zingiber officinale. The sequence continues at coordinate 27,070,078 of NC_056000.1, read as the reverse complement.
TGTAGTGACACTGCAGCAGTACTGTTGCGACACTATAACAGTTGACTGGTACACTGTAGCAATCGACTGGTAGCCGAACGTTGGGTAACGGTCGGCTTCACTTAAAGGACCAGTCGACTGGTGCATACACCAGTTGACTGGTAGCGGGAAAACAACTTACTGTTTTCCTCTCGAGCTCTATTTAATAGAGCTCGAGGTGCTTGGGCATAGTTGACGAAATAGACTTGGTTAAAGCCTATTAGAGTCTCCCAAGCCTTCGTGTGATTGGTGTGCTTGTATTCAAGTGTTTGTAGCGAGGTTTCTCCACCGACAAGGATCTTGAGCTAGCCGGAGGTTTTCCGGGGAGTCATCCACTGACGGATCGGGATCGTCCACCTTACGGACAGCTTTGGAGTAGGAGCTTTATCTCCGAACCACGTTAAATCAACGTGTTAGGTTTGCTTTCTCTTGTTAGTATTTGTTTTTGTATTTCCGCTGTGAACTAACATTATAGGAAGCGATCGATTTGGGTGAGACGTTATTCACCCCCTCTAGCGGACGTCAAGGTCCCAACACCAATAAATGGTATCAAAGCCATGGTACAGACCAGATGCAATGTGGGGTGGCCTTAAATGAAGTTGAGGGTGGGCCCAGAGTAGGTCAGAGTGATCAGATATTTGCGAGGAGGCCCGAAGCAGGTCAGGGTGACTGAATGCTCGTGGGGAGGCTCGAAGTAGGTCAGGATGACGAGATGTTCACGGGGAGCTCGGAGTAGGTCAAGGTGACCAGATGCTCGAAGGGAGGCCTGGAGCAGGTCAGGGTGATTGGATACTTGCGGGGAGGCAAGTAGGTCAGGGTGACTGGATGCTCGCAGGGAGATCCGGAATAGGTTAAGAGTGATAGGATACTTACGGGGAGGCCCGGAGTAGGTCAGGATAACTGGATGTTTACGGAGAGGCCTGGACCAGGTCAGAGTGACTAGTACTTACGGGAGGCGAGTAGGTCAGGGTGACCGGATGCTCACAGGGAGGCCCGAAGCAAGTCAGGGTGATCGGATATTCACGGATAGGCCCGAAGCAGGTCAAGATTGACCAGATCAAGCTACTTACGGGGAGGCCCGGACCAGGTTAGGATGACCGGATGCTTGTGGGAAAGGCCCCGAAGCAGGTTAGGGTGACCGGATACTCATGGGGAGGGCCGAAGCGTGTCAGGATGACTGGATGCTTGCGGGGAGGCCTGGAGCAGGTCAAGGTAACCAGATGCTCGCGGGGAGGTGAGTAGGTCAGGGTGGCCGGATGCACGCAGGGAGGTCCGAAGCAGGTCAAGGTGACTAAATGCTCGCGGGGAGGCCCGAGTAGGTCAAGATTGTTAGAGTGTATACTGAAAGCCTAAGCTTTTGTAAACATTTATTTTGAATAAAGAATCACATTTGGTCAAATTATTTACATTTGTTTGTAGTTGTTCAATTAATTTATATTGTAGATAACATAGTATGTGGTGTCACATACAGAAGATGATGTTATCAGTACCTTATAAATTATAAACAGTAGCTCACGATCAAAATGGAAAGGAACAAACCATTGGAAGGTTGTAGTATAATTAGGAATTAGTTTATCTTAACTATATAATTACACTAGTACACTTAGAGTGTATTGAGTAGGACCATTAGAGGTCGTTTCTTTTATACTGACTTTATAAAGGAACAAAGACCTTAGTTATTATGGAAGTGTGTGCTCTTAATCCTAATATAATAACAAGCACATATATTTGATATTTATTTCTTTAATTTATCAATGGGTGAGATTTAGTTCGATAAATCAATAAGCCCGATAAGTTGGGAAATGATATCACTTATAGTGTGTGTTGTTGATTATAGAAGAAAACAATGTCCTAGTGATCTAGGTTGATAATGTCCCCAAGAAGAGCTCATAAGGATTGTCATGTTAAACCCTGCAGGTGGACTTAGTCCGACATGACGATAAGATTGAGTGGTACTATTCTTGGACTAAGATATTAATTAAATGAGTTGTCAGTAACTCACTTAATTAGTGGACATTCGACATCTTAAACACAGGGAGACTAACACACTCATAATAAGAAGGAGCCCAAAAATGTAATTTGGGATTGGTGCGGTAGTTCAATAATAGTTCTCTAGTGGAATGAATTATTATTGATAAAATTAAGTTGTGTGTTCGGGGCGAACTCGGGATGCTTAATTTTATCGGGAGACCAAAACCAATTCCTCCTCTCAGTCCCTATCGTAGTCTCTTATTTATAGAGTACTATACCCACCTATACTCACCTTCATACCCATGGTGTAGGGGCCGGCCAAGCTAGCTTGAGAACCAAGCTAGGGCCGGCCAAGCCTTGGTCCATGGGTGGCCGGCCCTAGCTTGAACCCAAGCTTAGGTGGCCGGCCCTATTAAATTAAAAAAGAATTTTAATTTTAAAATTTTCTTATGTGAAAGATATAATTTATTGGAGAGATTAAAAATTAAAATATCTCTTTTAAAAGGTTCTACAAAAGATTAAAGAAAGAGATTAAATCTCTTTCCTTATTTGTAGATTGGAAAGATATTTTATTTTTCTTCTTTATAAATTATTCACATATTGAAAAATTAAAATTATAGAAATTTCTTTTTATCAACAATGAAGGGATTTTAAAGGGAAATTTTATTTTTTAAAATTTTCGAAGATAAATAAGAAATTTTAATTGTTGATTGAAAATTGTCTTGTTTGCTCTCCATGAGGTGGTCGGCCATGACATGAGGGATTAGGAAATTTTGTTTAATTTTTCTTAATTAATTCATGTCAAAGAAAGTTAAAAAATTTTTATTGTAATTAAATTTCCTTATTTGCCAAAGCTAAGGATTATAAAAGAGGGGGTTTTGGGAGCCTTCAAGGTGAACAACCTCTATTGTTTTCTCCCTCTTTTCTTCCTTGGTGTGGCCGGCACTTCCCTTTCTCTTCTCTCCATCCTTGTGGCCGAAACTTTCTTCCTCCTTGGAGATCAAGTGGGGGCCGGATTTTAGCTTGGAGAAGAAGGAGAGAAAGCTTACATCCCTTGGAGCTTGGTTGGTGGAAAAAGATCTTCATCTTTTGGAAGCATTGTGCTTGGCCGAAACTTGAAGAAAGGAGAAGAAGGTGCTTGGTGGTTTCTCATCTCGGAAGATCGTTGCCCACACAACGTCCGAGGTTAGAAGAGGAATACGGTAGAAGATCTAGAGGTTTTTGCTTTCAAAAGAAAAGGTATGCTAGTATTTAATTTCCGCATCATACTAGTTTTATCTTCATGTAAAAATATCAAATACAAGAGGCATGCGATTCTAGTATTTCAAATTTGTTTTCGATGTTGTGTTCTTTTGTTTTTCTTTTTCTTGTGATTTGATTGTTCTTTTCGGTTGACCTAAAGTTATTTAAGGAAATTAAATATTAGCTTTCCTTAAAAGGCTTTGTCTAGGCGGTGGTGGTTGTTCTCATATCCAAGAAGGTCATGTGCCTCGCCATGTAGTCTTGGAAGCTAATTTTGGAAATTAATATTTAATGAAATTAATAACCTAGGTGATTTGGATCGAAAGTGTTAAGTTCCGCAGGAGATCCAAGTCTAAACCTAAAAGAACAAATAAATTAAACTTTGGATCAAACGTGTTAAGTTCCGCAGGCGATCCAAGTTTAATTTAAAAGAACACATGGTAGCTAGGAAAAGGTTGAGACCTTTGTACAAAATTTTTGTACAGTGGAACCATTAGGCTTTCCGAATAGCAACCAACAATTGGTATCAGAGTTAGGGTTTTGCCTTTGTGTATTTGGTATTAGTTTAATTATGCACATGTCATACATAATTTAGGTAGGTTAATAGTAGGATGTGCTAACTTTGTGGATGTAGGATCCAACTATTATGGCTTATAGTTATTATGTGTGTGATTGGACCCTTGGACATGTCAAGGGCATTTATTGTGTGTGCATGATTGTATTATAAAATACAGTAGGAGCTGTATTTAGTTTTATTAGGATTTTATTTTTTGATCTAGATACATGTACATTCCTTCGAGGAATATAGGATCGAAAAATGTAAAATCCTATTTATGTCGCGGATCGAATCTTGCAAGGCGTGGAACCTTTTGAGGACCAGAGGCGCAGCGGAACAAGGAGCAAGATGGATGCGACATCTATACCCGGTGGCGGTGGCCAAAGATGGCAGCAGCTAGGGTTGGCGACACACGGAGGACAACAATAGATAAAAGTCATAATAATTGAAAATTAATTTTTCTATTTATTACTTTTTATGCTGTGACTGTGTGTGCTTGTTAGTATGCATGTTAAGTAGGCTAGCATAGTCAAAATTCCTCATTTTTAAATAACTAAGTGGGAGAGGGATTTTAAACAAATTCCATGGTCTCCATTACTGGTTTGTAAGTGATGCAGACAAGGTTACGTGTTGGCTCTGAGTGCCTTCCTCCATATCGGATGAGCTTGTTTGTGTATCACTAGAATAAACTTCCATTATGGATGAATATAGGAAGTTAATTAAGAGCGTGTGATCTTCCCCATCGGAAGGGGCACAATCTTATTAATGGACTTAGTGTCAAGTAATGGTATACACTTAGGTACGTCTAATAGTATCCTCCCCATCGGAGTCACTGCTATTATTCGTGTGACCAAATGAAACCAACTATTAATTTTATTTGTCAAAAAGTTAGGTTGACAAGATAATAAAATTAATGGGTTAAACCCTCCTTTTACAAATGTTGAATTTGTATACGTCCACACTATCGTGGCATACAAAATTCTCGGTGTTTTGAGGTGTTGGTTAATTTAAAATAGTATTGTTTGAGGAATCAATATTATTCTAAATTTAGAGTTCTGACCAAATGTTATTTGTGATTCTTAGGATGACTTTCAACCCACTGGCCATCATACTAAAAGAGAACAGACTTACTGTTCCTAACTACATAGATTGGAAAAGGAACCTGGACATTGTTCTAACTGCTGAAAGCTATAAGTTTGTACTGACTGAGTCTTGCCCTGATACACCCAATGGTGAATCTACCCAAGAGGAGATTGAGTATCATAGGAAATAGGTAAAAGCAGATGAGATGGCACGGTGTTACATTTTGGCTTCAATGTCAAATGTATTGCAACATCAGCATCAAGATTTACCAACAACCTATGATATTATGAACAATCTCAAGGAACTCTTTGGTCACCAGGATCGGGCCTCTAGGCAAGAAGCCATGAGAAAGATAATGATAGCCACCATGCAAGAGGGTACTCCTGTGAGGGATCATATCCTAAAGATGATGACTTATCTGAATGAAATACAAATCCTTGGAGGAGAAATTGATGGGGAAACCCAGATCGATATGATCCTCCAAACGCTACCTAGAAGTTTTGAGCAATTCCGTCTGAATTACAATATGAATAAAAGGGTATATTCATTGGCGGAGCTACTGACAGAACTTCAGGCAACAGAAGGTTTGTTCCGTCATAATTCTCATATTCACTATGCTGAAAATGGTTCTACTTCTAAACTGAAAGGAAAGAAGAAGAAGAAACAAGTTAGCTCAGCAAAGAAGGTGAATAAATCTCAGAGTATAGGACCTAAAGCTGGAGTGAAGAAGTCGAAGGGCAAGTGCTTTATCTGCAAGCAGTCAGAGCATTGGAAGGCAGACTGTCCTCGTAGGAGTCAAAACAACAAAGGTATATCTCATGCTCTGGTTGTTGAAACATGTTTAGCGGTGTTATCTACCAGCACCTGGTGTGTAGATACAGGAGCCACTGATCATGTCTGCAATTCTTTGCAGGGATTCCAGGAAACCCGACGACTAACTGAAGGAGAGATTACCGTCTACATGGGCAATGCTACTAAGGTGGCGGCTGTTGCAGTGGGAGACGTCTACTTATCTTTTAATAAGAATAGAAATTTGGTTTTAAGAAATTGTCTTTATGTACCCAGTTTTAGAAAGAATTTAATTTCAGTTTCTAAACTGTTTTTGGATGGATATTCAGTTTCCTTTAGTAACGATGTGGTTATTAAGAGAAATAAATTGATTATCTGTTCTGGTGCATTAGTTGACAATTTATATACTTTAAATCCAATTTCTCCCACAAAGAAAAATATGGAAATTAATAACACATCTTCTAACTCAAATAAGAGAAAAGAACATTCGGAAATGAACCAAGCATATCTTTGGCATCCAAGGCTTGGTCATATTAACTTAAGTAGAATTCAAAGGCTTATAGCCGATGGACTCTTGGGTTCATTAGAGTTGGAAAATTTTCCAACTTGTGAATCTTGCTTGGAAGGTAAAATGACCAAGAGGCCTTTTAAGGCCAAGGGGTATAGAGCCAAAGAAGTGTTAGAATTGGTTCATTCCGATTTGTGTGGTCCTATGCCTATCCAGGAGAGAGGTGGTTTTGAATATTTTGTCTCTTTTATAGACGATTATTCAAGATAAGGATACATTTACCTAATGTGCCGCAAGTCCGAGTGCTTTGATAAGTTCAAAGAGTACAAGGCTGATGTGGAGAAACGACTAGGTAAAAGTATCAAGACACTACGATCTGATCGTGGTGGCGAATACCTCTTAGGAGAGTTTAGGAACTACTTATCAGAGGCCGGGATTCAATCCCAATTGTCCGCACCTGGTACACCCCAACAGAATGGTGTGGTAGAACGAAGGAATATGACTCTTATGGAGATGGTTAGATCGATGATAAGTTATTCAGAATTACCAAATTCGTTTTGGGGATACGCTCTGGAAACGACAACGCATATTCTAAACTTAGTACCTTCTAAATCAGTTTCTTCTACTCCCACAGAATTGTGGAATGGGCGAAAACTCAGTCTAAGACATATTCAGATTTGAGGCTAAAACCAGATGCTGATAAGTTAGAATCGCGTACAGAAGTTTGTGTGTTTGTGGGTTATCCCAGAGGAACAAAAGGTGATTTATTTTATAGTCCTAAAGACCAGAAGGTCATTGTTAGCACCAATGCCTAGTTTTTAGAAGAAGACTATATAATGGATCACAAGCCCAGTAGCAAAGTTGTTCTAGAAGAACTTAGAGATGACACGCCTACTTTAGTACCAACAGTACAAGATGAAGTACCACAAGAGACTGCAACACGTGTCACACATGATACACAACCACAGACGGTGCCTCGTCGTAGTGGGAGAGTTGTGAGGAACCTGAGAGATTCATGTTTTTGGGAGAGTCTTCGGACTTGATCCCAGGTAAACATGAACCTGATCCCCGAACATATGACGAAGCACTCCAAGATATAGATGCAGCATCTTGGCAAAAGGTAATAAATTCTGAAATAGAGTCTATGTACTCTAATAAGGTTTGGGAGCTTGTAAAACCACCTGATGGTGTAAAAGCCGTCGGATGCAAGTGGATCTACAAAAGGAAAAGAGGGACAGACGGGAAGGTAGAAACCTTCAAAGCTAGGCTTGTTGCAAAAGGGTACACTCAGAAAGAGGGAATCGATTATGAGGAGACCTTTTCACCGGTAGCCATGCTTAAGTCTATCTGGATACTCTTATCCATTGCTGCTCATATAGATTATGAGATTTGTCAAATGGATGTCAAGACAGCTTTTCTTAATAGAAGTCTTGAAGAGAACATCCATATGAAGCAACCAGAAGGGTTCATTGAAAAAGGCAAAGAGCATCTAGTGTGCAAGTTCAATCGGTCCATTTATGGACTGAAACAAGCTTCAAGGTCTTGGAACATCCGGTTTAATGAAGTAATCCAGTCATATGGATTTATTCAGTGTCTGGATGAGTCTTGTGTATACAAGAAGTGTAACGGAAACGTGGTGGTATTTCTTGTACTATACGTAGATGATATTTTGTTAATTGGCAACAATGTCAAGGTATTATCGGACGTAAGGGTATGGTTGTCCAAACAATTTGATATGAATGACTTAGGAGATTGTGCACACATTCTTGGGATCAAAGTTATAAGAGATCGCAAGAAAAGAATGTTGTGTCTGTCCCAAGCTTCATATATAGATACAATCCTTGCTCATTTTAGCATGCAGAATTTCAAGAAAGGTTTCTTACCTTTTAGACATGGAATAGCTCTATCTAAAGAGATGTCTCCGAAGGCATCAAAGGAGATAGAGGACATGAAAGCAGTTCCTTATGCTTCGGTTGTAGGAAGCCTTATGTATGCAATGCTATGTACGAGACCTGATATTTGTTTTGCCGTGGGTATGGTCAGCAGATATCAGAGTAATCCTGGACAAGGACATTGGACTGCGGTAAAGCATATATTGAAGTACCTGAGAAGGACTAGAGATTATATGCTAGTTTACCAAGCAGACGATTTGCTCCCTGTGGGTTACACGGATTCAGATTTCCAATCAGATAGGGACAACAGTAAGTCTACATCAGGCTATGTGTTTACTTTAGGGGGTGGAGCCATTGAATGGAGGAGTGTTAAGCAGAAATGCGTTTCGGACTCAACCATGGAAGCTGAGTATGTAGCAGCCTCTGAGGTAGCTAAAGAAACAGTATGGCTCAGGAACTTTCTAATGGACTTAGATGTGATTCCTGGTTTGCCAAAAATCATCACAATTTATTATGATAATAGCGGTGCAGTTGCAAACTCGAAGGAACCACGAGCCCATAAGGCAAGTAAACATATAGAGCGCAAGTACCTCCTGATACGAGATATCGTGAAGCGAGGAGAAGTTGTCATCACCAAGATTGCATCAGCAGATAACCTGTCAGATCCTTTCACTAAGGCCCTTCTATCAAAAGCTTTCGATCGGCATGTGGAGGGGATGTGAATCAGATGTATGGCAGAAGATATGACAGCTTAGTCATTAGTATAAGTGGGAGATTGTTAGAGTGTATACTGAAAGCCTAAGCTTTTATAAACATTTATTTTGAATAAAGAATCACATTTGGTCAAATTATCTACATTTGTTTGTAGTTGTTCAATTAATTTATATTGTAGATAACAGAGTATGTGGTGTCACATACAGAAGATGATGTTATCAGTACCTTATAAATTATAAACAGTAGCTCACGACCAAAATGGAAAGGAACAAACCATTGGAAGGTTGTAGTGTAATTAGGAATTAGTTTATCTTAACTATATAATTACAGTAGTACACTTAGAGTGTATTGAGTATGACCATTATAAGTCGTTTCTTTTATGTTGACTTTATAAAGGAACAAAAACCTCAGTTATTATGGAAGTGTATGCTCTTAATCCTAATATAATAACAAGCACATATATTTGATATTTATTTCTTTAATTTATCAATGGGTGAGATTTAGTTTGATAAATCAATAAGCCTAATAAGTTGGGAAATGATATCACTTATAGTGTGTGTTATTGATTATAGAAGGAAACTGTGTCCTAGTGATCTAGGTTGATAATGTCTCCAAGAAGAGCTCATAAGGATTGTCATGTTAAACCCTGCAGGTGGACTTAGTCCGACATGACGATAAGGTTGAATGGTACTATTCTTGGATTAAGATATTAATTAAATGAGTTGTCAGTAACTCACTTAATTAGTGGACATTCGACATCTTAAACACAGGGAGATTAACACACTCATAATAAGAAGGAGCCCAAAAATATAATTTGGGATTGGTGCGGTAGTTCAATAATAGTTCTCTAGTGGAATGAATTATTATTGATAAAATTAAGTTGTGTGTTCGGGGCGAACACGGGATGCTTAATTTTATCGGGAGACCAAAACCAATTCCTTCTCTCGGTCCCTATCGTAGCCTCTTATTTATAGAATACTATACCCACCTTCATACCCATGGTGTAGGGGTCGGCCAAGCTAGCTTGAGAACCAAGCTAGGGCCGGCCAAGCCTTGGTCCATGGGTGGTTGGCCCTAGCTTGAACCCAAGCTTAGGTGGTCGGCCCTATTAAATTAAAAAAGAATTTTAATTTTAAAATTTTCTTATGTGAAAGATATAATTTATTGGAGATATTAAAAATTAAAATATCTCTTTTAAAAAAGGTTCTACAAAAGATTAAAAAAAGAGATTAAATCTCTTTCCTTATTTGTAGATTGGAAAGATATTTTATTTTTCTTCTTTGTAAATTATTCACATGTTGAAAAATTAAAATTATAGAAATTTCTTTTTATCAACCATGAAGGGATTTTAAAGGGAAATTTTATTTTTTAAAATTTTCGAAGACAAATAAGGAATTTTAATTGTTGATTGAAAATTGTTTTGTTTGCTCTCCATGAGGTGGCCGGCCATGACATGAGGGATTAGGAAATTTTGTTTAATTTTTCTTAATTAATTCATGTCAAAGAAAGTTAAGGAAATTTTATTGTAATTAAATTTCTTTATTTGTCAAAGCTAAGGATTATAAAAGAGGGGGTTTTGGGAGCCTTCAAGGTGAACAACCTCTATTGTTTTCTCCCTCTTTTCTTCCTTGGTGTGGCCGGCACTTCCCTTTCTCTTCTCTCCATCCTTGTGGCCGAAACTTTCTTCCTCCTTGGAGATCAAGTGGTGGCCGGATTTTAGCTTGGAGAAGGAGAGAAAGCTTACATCCTTTGGAGCTTGGTTGGTGGAAAAAGATCTTCATCTTTTGGAAGCATTGTGCTTGGCCGAAACTTGAAGAAAGGAGAAGAAGGTGCTTGGTGGTTTCTCATCTCGAAAGATCGTTGCCCACACAATGTCCGAGGTTAGAAGAGGAATACGATAGAAGATCTAGAGGTTTTTGCTTGCAAAAGAAAAGGTATACTAGTATTTAATTTCCGCATCATACTAGTTTTATCTTCATGTAAAAATACCAAATACAAGAGACATGTGATTCTAGTATTTCGAATTTGTTTTCGATGTTGTGTTCTTTTGTTTTTCTTTTCCTTGTGATTTGATTATTCTTTTCGGTTGACCTAAAGTTATTTAAGGAAATTAAATATTAGCTTTCCTTAAAAGGCTTTGTCTAGGCGGTGGTGGTTGTTCCCATATCCAAGAAGGTCATGTGCCTTGCCATGCAGTCCTGGAAGCCAATTTTGGAAATTAATATTTAATGGAATTAATAACCTAGGTGATTTGGATTAAAAGTATTAAGTTCCGCAGGAGATCCAAGTCTAAACCTAAAAGAACAAATAAATTAAACTTTGGATCAAACGTGTTAAGTTCCGCAGGCGATCCAAGTTTAATTTAAAAGAACACATGGTAGCTAGGAAAAGGTTCAGATCTTTGTACAAAATTTTTGTACAGTGGAACCATTAGGCTTTTCGAGTAGCAACCAACAAAGATGACCGGGTGCGGATGCTTGCGGGGAGGCTTAGAGCAGGTCAGTGTGACCAGATGCTCGTGGGGAGGCCCGGACCATGAGAGTAATTGTGGTCCTTCGTTTGAGGGAAGGATTGTTAGAGTTCAATCAAAGTCCGACATTGGAAAGATTTGATAAAGATCATGGCGTTAAAAAGATGCATGATATCTCCATTGGCATGAGGTCTTTTGGGAAAAGCCTAAGAGTCATGAGGGTCTCGGCCCAAAATAGACAATATCATACCATTGTGGAGATATGTGGACTTCCTTCGATCCCAACAATGGCCTTTTATATTTTATTAAATTGACGCTTTTTGGCTTCATGTGTCACTATAGTACTCTCTCTCTTTTCCATATGACGAGGGTGATCATCACGAAAATATTATCGACCACAACCACGCCCATGACCACGGGCGTGGCTTCCAAAGTTATATGTTGTCGCGTTCACTTTAGGGAATGGAGTAGATCACGGGCCTCATGATTTTTCATCAAAAGTTCATTGTTTTGTTCGGCTAATAGGAGGCACTAAATTAGTTTAGAATATTTCTCAAAACCCTTTATACGATATTGCTACATAAACACATCTGATGCATGAAAAGTGGAGAATATATTTTCTAGCATATCTCCGTTAGTAACAATTTCTCCACGTAATTTCAATTGAGAAGTTATTCGAAATAATGCCGAATTATATTCTCACAAATTTAAAATCTTGCAAGCATATGTGCAACCAATCAAGTGGCAAAAAGGCGAAATCGTTCACCTCCAGAGCCCCCGCCGCACCCGACCCAAGGCCATCACGAGGAAGGTAAATCATAGCATCCTGAGTGAGTATGTGGCAGGTGGGGTAAGTTGCACAGGGACCGGGGATTTACGCCCCGACTACTCCGAGTTTCGACCCCGCGACCTCATGTGACAAGCATCCCACCACATACCAACTCGGATGACTTATGGGGTCATAGGTGCAACCAATCAAGCTAAGACTTTGGAAGGATGATTATCTTTAGATGAACATATCTCTCTTTCAAATTGTTCCAAAGAACAAGCGGATCCTTCACAGTGAGATATTCAATTTTTAAAGCCTCGTGAAGACGACCACGAAGGAAGATCATCACTTTTGCCTTATTTTGGTTGGATGCCATGTTTTTGTTTTTAATGATATCCGCAAAACCATTTGCAACAAGGTGACTTTCAACATCTAGCATCCACGAGAGATAGTTTTTCCAGCTATGAACTCCAATTTTATGAGATCTGACATGATAACTATAAAAAAAATATAAGTGACGGAATTAAAATGATTAAAAGTTTTGAAATTACTATAGACTGCCTCAAACAACTTAGTTTCCTCGGACAATGAGAGCTTTGTGCTGATAATGTATTTAAGTATTATGAAATATGATAGTAAGAAGGGAGAAAGAGATGATCTTAGATTCAATATGATAATGTATTACCGTATTATGAAATATGATAGTAAGAAGGAGAAAGTGAGTGAGAGAATAGGGAATTCATAATATTTTTTTTTTGAATGATCTTAGGATACAATACAACCCTGTGTTTATAGAGTAAGATGATACATACACATTAATGATAAATACATTTTGAACGAAAATCATAAAATGAATAATCACATTCATTGAAACGAAAGTCACATTCATTGAATATGATACATTCATAACCGTTTATTATTTTTGGGCCGCAAGAATATTGCTGAGTCAGAATAGCTCAGCCGTGCGTGTTCAACAAATATGACAAAACTACTTTTGATCTGTTGTGATCCGATCCATTATTTGAAAACTCTTGTATGTATCTCGCTGAACTGTTCTTCATTGAATATTTCAAACCTATCAATTAAACATGCTGGTCTGTCCACTTGATTCTTGTCCAAGCTAAACCAGAGATTCTGAATGATCTAAAACACGGTGAATTCGTTCAGTATCTGCGTTGTACAAGTAGTAACATACTGCAAAAATACAACATGGTTATCATTTATCAATGAACATTATGCTATCTGATTCACATCTTCTTGAAAGCTTGCATAGGCAGGCTCAAGCTCAAGCACAATCCATATAATGACATTGTTGAGAGGAGTTCAAAACCTTGTTTTGTTATTGGTACAATATGCAATTAATTATATCGACATCATCAAACACATCGATCATCTCTTCTTGTTGTTTCTTGGAAGTGAAATGCCCTCTCTTCTCTCTTGGAAGAACAAGCAAGCAGCAGTGCAATCGTCCACTTTTGCCGAAGGGAATTTGGATCTCCACGCTCTCCGCGCCGCTTCCACCAGTTTTCTCGAGGGGTCCTCGTTGCTGCTGCTGCTGCCTGACCAAACGGCGGATACAGCCTCTTCGTTCGAAAGCACGTCCCAAACCTTCAACGGAAAAATTAATTGAGAGAATTCATTCGTGAATTAAGCAACATTCATTCAATTCTCACCCCGTCGGTTGCGAGAACTAGGAAGAGATCTCTGTCCGTGAGGTGGTAATGCGAGACGTCAGGGACGGAGATGACGCCGTAATTCTTGAGGTGGAAGTCCCCGAAAGCTCTAGCCATGGCGAGCCCAGGGAAATTCTCGTTGGGCAGCCAAACACGCTGAATGTGGGGTTCGCACTTGAGCGCAAACACACGCCCATTGCTCTTCCTTATTCTCTCCGCTTCTTCTGCAGATCCAGAAATAACTAACTGATCATGTGATTAATTAAGCTTTCATTCTCATTGAATCTTGATTTGCGATCGAGTTCAGGTCTTACGAGGTACGCTAGGCTTCAAGTCGGTAGTTAACTGGATTGCCTCGAGACGGCCATCTTCGGATACGGCCGCCATTACTGCTCTCGAATCCCCAAGGTTAGCGATAATTAGATCTCGCCCCTGTAAATATTTTGGATATATACGAATTAGAATGTCAAAGTTTATAAATGTAAAGGAATTGTTGTTGTTGCATATACACCTGCTTCATGATGGACACCGATGTAGTTCCACTGTATGTGCAATCTAAATCTGGCTTGAGCATGAGCTCTTGGTCCATGGCCCTGAAAGCACTGGCGCAAGTCTCGTTCCACTCATCGACTATCTCTGCCGATGAGACCGGCTTCTGTTTTCCCAACTCTCTGCGTTCGCCGAGTATCAAGGGAGGTAGTTGGTCTCGGACGAGCTTGCTGATGATATGACCATTTCTCCCGTGGCCATCAAAGACACCACAGAACAGTCCATCTTCTTCACCTCCATAACCCTTCAATCGATATCATAGATCAGTCTAGTACTGTCAAAGAGTCTAAATTCATGAGAAGAAACATTCTATGAAGAAGTATTATTAGATCAGTGGATCGACAGCAATTTTATCAATTCAAGAATTTTTCTCTTTCTTTACAGGAATTCCCACATACCTCCCAGAGGATAGCAGCGTCCTGGTTCAGGCCCTTTTTCCCTTGCCGAGAACACAGAGAAAGAATCCTTCTCCCCTTCGCGTCAGGGCTCAATTCATCACCCCGCCCCACATAAACTACTACTGCTTCATCGCCTGCTTGCTCCTCCTCCTCTGAGCCAGCAGAAGAGAAGCAGGTCCCCATCTCTCTCTCTCTCTCTCTCTCTCTCTTCTTGCAGAGGATTGTTTGGCACAACCACACCCTCAAATAAACAAAAAATTGTAAGAATTTTTTAAAAAAAGAAAAACAAGTATGACTAAAATTTTTCAAGTTGGTTGGCAAGCTACTTGTCCTATCAGAATTGGATGGCCATGGTGAAATCCATCCTTGTCAGAAAAACATTAAAAAAAATTAAAATGAATCAATAGTTGCCTGATGGAGGTGGCTTTGGGGTAGTTCATCAGTATCTTAAGCAGAACTCCTTGTCTTTAATGCATAATCTACCTAATCCTTCTTGCTCTTTCTGCTCCAGGGGAATTTACTTATATGAATCAAATGATTCCCGGTCAATAGTGAATCAATAATGGATGAATATAATCATTTTCTTTGAAGTAGAGAGATACATGGTGGAACCTGAATTAATAGAGTCATTATTCTAGTTGCATGCGTAGATCATTTTAAATTAAGAAAAAAATATATTGCAATCTCGTTTACTGTTGGCCAAAGGCCATGGTTGACTTACTAATTAAATTATTAACAGTCAATCTTTATGGATGGTGTTGTTTGCTTATAACATATTTTGGTTCTACTAAATAATTAAGGACAAAATTTGCACTTGGCCTGCTCTTATTAAACTAAATGGTAGTAACAAGTAAAATCTATAAAATTTTAGAACATCTTGGAGAAAAGGATTATGAGATAAGGTAATGTTGGAAATATTTTATTTTGATTAAATCTTTCCTTATTAAGTGACACATATTTGTTAAGATTTTATTTATTCATAATTTTTTATCTTAATTAAAAGGTCATATATGTAAGATTTAAATGTGCATAATTAATTGAAATCTTATCTTAATATGTATATCATATCTTTTAATATGGTATAATTATCTCGTAATAATTTGTCATAATATTAAGGATTGACTTCATGAGTAATGAGTCCCTATAAATAGTAGTCTTTAGGGTCCCTAAACATACACACTTTTAAAAAATAACAATATGTCCCCAGGGCGTAGTACAGATGGGGAGTGCATGGTTCTGTGGCTGAAAGGTTCAGGGGTCGATCCCCGGGGTGTCACTGCCTGGGATTAACGTCTCCGCCATGCACTTTCCATCTGTGTACCTACATTTACCTCTCTCTATATCCGTGGGACCGGCTCTAGGGAGCCGCTGATGTGGCGATTTCATATTTTTTTTTAAAGAATAACAATATTATTTATAGAAAAGGTTTGAAGTGTTTAGAAGGCTCTAAAGTATTAAGTAGCAAAAATGATGTTCAAACGTTCTTCAAATATCAATGACAAGATATAACAGTCGATTTATTTTTCCATATTCAATTATTATATTTATTTAAAATTAAGCATGATTTAAAAGTCTAATAATTGGTATCAGAGCAACTTTTAATTTTAACTTGATATAATTTTCAATCAAGCATTTTTTTTATTTTATGTAATTTTATAATTTTCAAAAAAAATTTAAAAATGAAATTTAGAATTTAAAAAAGTTGCATGTATAGAATTTGGATTTTTGAAAAAAAAAATTAACTTTCTAAAATTATGAATATTAATTTTCTTGGAATAAATTTATATATGATGGATCAATGATTGTGGATTATTTCTTGATATACATATATGATTTGCATGTATGAAATTTGAAAATTAGAAAAATTATCTTTCCAAAATTATAAATATTAATTTTTTTTGGAATAAATTTACATATGATATATCAATTATTATAAATTTTTCATGTTATACATGTGATTTGATGTTACACTTGAAAATTTTACATGTAAATTAAGTCAAAAAAATTTAGCTAATGAAGATTCATTATTTGAATAATCAAGTTTAAATAGTAATTATAATGTGACATAAGAAAACATGATTCAAGGGAGTTATTCATAGACTAGTCTTGTTGATGCTTCCACCTTGGGCTAACACATGGGCTAATAGTCTGCTTGGTAATGTTGGTTTGTCTAAGGAGGTTGTTTTTTAACACCCCGGCCCGAGCGGGATCCACCCGGACTAAACCGGGAACGTCACCAGAATTGCCCACCGGGTTGACGACTAGCTCCATAGACCACCGGAGGTCCTTTCAGTGTGCTTTGCCCTCACTCGCACGCACCCTGAAAAACTTCCCAGAAGGTCACCCATCCTCAGATTTCTCCAAGCGAAGCACGCTTAACTTTAGAGTTCTTAAGTTTGGACTTCCGAAAAAGAAGGTGCAGCTTGCTGATATGGATAGTACCATCTAACCTTTTAAGTCATACTTAACCAGAATCTCAAAACCGGGGTATTACAATCACCCCCACTTAAAGACACAACTCCCTCGTTGTGTAACCATAAATTACACCACATATAAATCCCAGAATCTCCCTCGCTAGGTGGTGCCCTGGGTGCTCCTGCCACAGGCGCATTCACGATCGCAAGGTTGCTCTGATACCATCTGTAACGCCTCGGCCAGGGCGGGCTCCACCTGGACTGAACCGGGAACGCCACTAGAATTGCTCATCGGGTTGACGACTAGCTCCACAGACCACCGAAAGTTCTTTCAACGTACTTTGTCCTCACTCGCACGCACCCTGAAAAACTTCCCAGGAGGTCACTCATCCTCAGATTTCTCCAAGTCAAGCACGCTTTGTTGGGATCTTAGATGGCTAGAGGGGGGTGAATAGCCTCTTTGAAAAACACTAAACAGAAATTTCTTCAAGAACTTTGTTAGCACAGCACAGCGGAAATAGAAAAACTAAAACGAAAGAAAACAAACACACAGCAGACACAAGGATATACGAGGTTTGGGGATAACTTGCCCCTACTCCTCGGCGTGTCCGTAAGGAGGACGACTCCTTGATCTTTCGGTAGATCACACCCCGGACAAGATCCGGCTAAAAATGTCTCCTTCTCGGTGGAGCAACCTCTCAACAAAGTCTCAGATGATTATGGATTTAAGCACAAGACTTACAGTGGTGGCTGAGAAAAATATTAAGATGAGCTTACAGCCACGCGGAGAAGAGAACAGAGCAGAGAGCGCACAATCAACCTTCTCAGCAAGCAGCTCACAGCTTCACCAACTTGCTCTCTCGAAGGCTTGATCACAAAAGACAGAGAATTCAGAATCTCTTTCTGAACTCCTCTTCTTCCTACTTATGTCTCTCTGCTCGTATCACCGCCGTCTGCAGAATCGCTGCTGCCAGCAAGGCGTAGCCAATCACCTCTCCTCCTTTTCTGATTCTCTGAACACATGCCAATGAAAATCACTGGCGTTTCTGTATACCAACCAATGGGTAGAAGTCAAACTGAGCAGCCCAATCGTAATCGGATTTCGCCAGTGAACGTTGATGCCCCAAACGTATCTGTTGCAGCCAATTACAGTGAAAAGGGTACTTGTCTCCTTCTATTAATGAAGCTTAATTTGAATCCAAACATGAGAATGTGACCTGTGACCTGCAACCTGCAAGCTAGAAAGACTCACAGCAGATGGTTAAAAACAGATGGTGAAGACAAATACGGCAATCAGAAAAAGTACATGCAAAACAAACAATACTGTGGATCGGTCTGCAGACCGATCCATGCTCGATCATCTCGATCGGTCCGCGGACCGATCAGGAATTAACTGACGGTCCCCGCACCGATCGATAGCGTTGTTTGAAAATCGATACCCTCGATCGGTCTCGCGGACCGATCAGAATTCAATCTGATCGGTCCCGCACCGATCGATAGCGTTCTTCCCAAACGCGTTTATAACTACGATCGGTCTCGACCGATCGGAATATCTGATGAGGCATCGATCGATTTCGATCGGTGCCGCGTCGACCGCAAACGCTCAATAGCTATCGATCAATTCTGATCGGTCGGGCGATATAAAATTTCCGATCGGATGCCGACCGATCCGGTGTCCAGTTCACCTTGGATCGTCCGCCGACCGATCTCGCTTGACTCGATCGGGTCGAGCCCTCTCGACCTAGTCCGAGAAACGAGCTCCTAGCTCTCTCGACTTCATCGGTCCTAGAGAACGAGCCACGAGCCCTCTCGACCGCATGCCAAGCTTCCTTCGACTTTTCAACACCAGATGTCCGATCACCCTTGATCCATCTGGATTTTCCCTTGCCTGGCTTCACTCACCAGGACTTGCACCTAGCTTCACTCACTAGGGTTTTCACCTGGCTTCACTCACCAGGATTTCCAATATGCCTGGCTTCACTCACCAGGACTTTCCAACTGCCTAACATCCCAGTTAGGACTTTCTCAAACAGGTCAACCTAGATTAGTAATTAATCTGAGTTAAATATCTGATACAAACTTAAATCAGTGTCAACAGCAAAACAACATCCAGGTCAGACTGTATCAACAATCTCCCCCTTTTTCTTGTTTGACAACACGATTTAAGTTTAGATCAGAAATGCTCATTTACCCATAATTTTAGGGAAATCGGGATCCTCCCCCTAAGACGGATATACCACCAAGTCAATGACGGGAATCAAGATCCTTCCCGTTATCTTCTCCCCTAAAATCAAGCTTCCATACATTTCTAAACTTAGGTATCCTCTCCCCCTTTGTCAAACACCGAAAAGGTGCAAATGAGGTAACAAAAACTCAAAAGGCTCCCCCTTAATCCATACTGCCTTCTCTTAACCGACCCAGAGTTCCCTCGAAGGTCTCAATATGACAGTAAGAAAGACAAAAGATACAATCAAATCATGGCATAGGAACAGCATAAAAAAAACAGAAAATGAAGCATAATAAGAAGCAAGCAAATATAAAACCGAGTAGCATACATATATGAGTAGCATCAGAAGTGCAAACATCCAGGTCCGACATAAAGACTAAAAAATAACATCCAAAATACAGACAGCCAACAAACAAACTGTATCAATCAACATCCTCACACTGAGGAACACCGCCATCATCGGCAGGAGGGGTGAAATCCTGAGGCGGCACGCTGGAGGATGAATAGCCTGGGTAAGACTGCGGAGGCGGGTAGCGTGCCATCCATCCGAGTAACAACTGCTGTGTCACCACCTGATGACTACGCATATCATCGAAGCGCTGGTCAATATGCCCGCGCAGGTCATCGTAGCGCTGGTCTATCCGAATACGTAGTCCATCGAACTCAGCAACCACCATCTCCTCGTGTCGATCAAACCGACTCTCCAGCTCGGCGATCTGCCAGCGCAGATCAGGATCCGCCTCGCCAATGTCAGCAGGAGGAGCAGCTGCAACCTGTCGTGGAGGTCCCCGTGGTAACTCACCTAAAGCTCTCCCATCCTTCCACTGAACATCCCCATTTCGCCCTATGATTCCAGACTTGGAAAATGCCCGTTTCCCAAGTCGGCAATCCTGCCTGACCATTTTGATTATTCTACCCTTAGAGACATCAATCTGAAGAGTCTCAAGCCAATCAGTAATCATATGCCCATAAGGCATATAAATAGTGAAGCCGCTAGGCTGAGAATATGATATGATCGAGGAGTAGATACTCGACATGATATCAAAATCAAGACGCCTACGCAACCCGTAAAGCATCAGACAATGATACGGTCGAATCTCTGATAATGGTTTAGATGTGATAGGTAGAAGACAGTTCGTGATAATTTTAAAAAGAATATAATCTTGAGGAGATAATCTCAAGGCTGCAAAAGTAGGGAAGTTAACATCTAGCTCATCTAGCCCTTGTCTAGGCTGTCTGAAGAAGTACTCATATATGTCGTCAGGTGAGATATCAAACGGTGGAAGTAATTGTTCTGGTAAGTCAGGAAATATCGAAAAAACATCACCGGAACACCTCCGACAATCGAGATACTCAAAGAAAGATGAGATACTGAAATCAAGAGTCCGCTTAGCAACTCTTGTTTTAAAACCTTGATCACTAGTCTCATGAAGGTTATTATAGAACTCAGAGACCAGGTCATAGTTGATATCTCGTTCCAAGTAGACTAGTGAATCGAGTTTGTAGTATGCTATGATTTCGGACACTTGTGGGCAAAATTCGTCCATGAATTTTCTATCCACGGACCTACAAGGGAGTAATTTGAAAGTCCTTTGTTGAAAAGCTTGCTCAGACTGGCGGTTTGGGAATCTACTGGAACTAGCTGGTTGGGGTCGGGAAGAAGCAGCAGGAGTTTTGGATTTGGATGTCTTGGTTGGTTCCTTAGAGGTTCCCTCACCATCAGTGGGTTTCTTCCTAAGGGGATACAATGGGAAAAACGAAAAGCACAGGAGCCACCAACAAATAAGAACCGAGACAACAATAACAAAAGATCCAGTGAGAAATGAAAACACAATGCCAAGTTTTAGAGAGGTAAGAAGTTACCTTGGTGCCATTTGAACTTTAGGCTAGGGCTTCCGAGGGCTGGAGCTTCGGCGTGCAAAGAGAAGAGAAAGGGTGAACTGGTGGGAAGAGTCGGCTAGGGTTTCGCGTGAATGAAGAAAAGGAGGGATCGGGAGGTTTTAAGGGTTTAGATGAGTGTACAGTGAAGAAAGGATCGGACGGTTGTCCGATCAGAAGGTATCCGAAGCCCCCTGATCGGTCTGGTGACCGATCAGGGAACTTCCTGATCGGTCTGTAGACCGATCAGAAGGTGATCAGTAGCCTTCAGCGAAGCCCCCTGATCGGTCTGGTGACCGATCAGGGAACTTCCTGATCGGTCCGTAGACCGATCAGAGATCGATCAGTAAGCCCCCTAAGTCACAGACTTAACCAATGGAACCACTGATCGGTCTATGGACCGATCAGAAGAGCCTTATGCGTATCAGATTATCCTGATCGGTCCCTGGACCGATCAGTGAGGCGCACAAAAATAACCTGATCGGTCCCTGGACCGATCAGATTACAGACAGAAAGGTTGGGAAGTTGTTGGATCGGTCTGTCGACCGATCCATCTTCTCCTGATCGGGCTGTAGCCCGATCAGAGTCTGATACTGAAATTTTCAGTGATTTCAGTAACCGAAATCCTTAGATATGTTTGATAGTTCGTAGAAGTTTCTCCAGTAAAACTTTCAAAATCAATATCTAGAACCCTGAGAATCTACAAGCATAATTATGTCCTAACGATGGGCTCTTATGGTGTGAATTTGTTTATAACTTGAGACTTTCAAATTCAAGCACAAACACTGAGATTTCAGACAAGTTTCAAGTTTGTCAAAATAGACAACTCAAAGTTAAAAACTGAAATCTTCAACCTTGCTATGTTCAGTCCCAAATTTGGCAAAAAATGTCCAAATTTCTATCATTATTTCGATGACTTATCCTAGTTTCAATCAAAATCATGAAAGATATCGATCAAAGGTATCAAACATTCCAACAGTCAAGGTTACATGATTTATAGGGAAAAGTCCAACCAAGTTTCCTTGGTTGGAATATATGAGTAAGATGTAGGAACCAAATACACATGAATTATGTAATGGTCTTCCCCATACTCAATTAATGTCTCTTCAACCTAATTATTCAAGGGATGCATGATACATTTTGAATAATTTGGTTGTTCCTAGCATCTCACCCCATTTCTAGCAAACAAAAATATTTTGTTAAACCTTATAGTTTGTGTGAGATGTTCCCAAGTTGCCCAAAATATTATCCCAATTACTCTTGTCATTTTAATAGTCCTTATTGATCATGGTGAAGTTCTAATGACCTAAGGAGCCAAACACATTCCCAACTCCCTCCTTAAATGACTAAATTCATTCTCCGGAAGGGGTTTGGTGAAAATGTCGGCTAGGTTTGACTTTGACTCCACATATGTGAGTGCAATGTCTCCCCTAGCTACGTGATCTCTTATGAAGTGATGACGCACTTCAATGTGTTTGGTTCTCGAATGATGGACTGGATTTTTAGTTAGGTTGATCGTGCTAATGTTGTCACATAGCACTTGTACACCCTTATAAGAAAGTCCATAATCCTCTAGGGTATGTATCATCCACAACAATTGTGATACACTCTCTCCCATGGCAATGTATTCAGCCTCAGTCGTGGAGAGAGCAACACAATGTTGCTTCCGACTTGACCAACTAACTAAAGATGAACCTAAAAATTGGCAACCCCCACTAGTGCTTTTCCGATCCAATTTGCACCCAGCATAATCGGAATCGGTATAGCCTATCAAGTCAAAAGACTCTGTACGAGGGTACCATAGACCTACTCGAATTGTGCCCTTAAGGTATCTCAATATTCTCTTAACTGCAATTAAATGAGATTCCTTGGCACAGACTTGATATCTAGCGCACATGCCCACAGCAAAAAGTATGTCTGGTCGACTAGCTGTGAGATATAGAAGACTACCGATCATGCTTCTATATTGCGTTAGATCTACTGGTTTCCCACTCTCATCATTGTCAAGGCGAGTGTTTGTTGCCATTGGAGTGGATACTTCTTTAGAGTCACTCATTTTGAATTTTTTGAGCATCTCTTGAGTATATTTTGTTTGATGGACATAAATGCCATCTCGAGTTTGTTTGATTTCTAATCCAAGGAAGAATGTCAATTCTCCTACTAGACTCATCTCAAACTCACTTTCCATGTGAGAAATAAATTCATTCAAATAGCCCTTGTTATTTGAGCCACAAATTATGTCATCGACATATACTTGGGCTACAAAAATATTTTCACCATCTCTACGTAGAAATAGTGTTGGGTCTATTTGGCCTCTTACAAAACCCTTCTCTAGTAAATATGTTGACAACCTCTCGTACCAAGCTCGTGGTGCTTGTTTAAGCCCATAAAGTGCTTTCTTGAGCTTATATACGTGGTTTGGAGCTTCGGTACTCACAAACCCCGGTGGTTGTTCAACATATACCTCTTCTTTGATGAGACCGTTTAAGAAAGCCGATTTAACGTCCATTTGATAGAGCTTGAAACCTCTATGTGCAGCAAAAGCTAGCATCAAACGAATGGACTCTAATCGTGCCACGGGAGCATAAGTCTCATCATAATCGAGACCTTCGACTTGACTATAGCCCTTGGCTACAAGTCTTGCCTTGTTTCTTACAACTTCTCCCTTTTGATTTAACTTATTTTTGAAGACCCATTTAGTTCCAATAATGGTGGTCTTCTTAGGTCTAGGAACTAAGTCCCACACTTGGCTCCTTTCAAATTGACCTAATTCGTCTTGCATAACTATGATCCAATCAGGATCGTGCAATGCCTCATCAACTAATTTTGGTTCAATCTCTGAAATCAATGCGACTTCATTAGACTCATTTCTGAAGAATGATCTAGTCCTAACCCCTTGTTGAATGTCTCCCACAATTTGATCTTGGGGATGACTAGAGGCTATCCTAGATTGTCTTGGTGTTGATGGTGCCTCATGAATGGTCTCACTAGGCACAGGCAAGGACTCAATATCTGGCAAAGGATCAGATTGAGTTCTTTGTTGCCTTTGCTCATCAACATCAGAGTCAACTTCGACTCGTTCTTCATTTTGATCATTCAAACTTAGATTTCTAAGTTCAAATTGAATTTCTCCTATAGCCCTTGATTGATCATTTGAGTTAGGGATTTCTTCAAAAGCTACATCAGAGGACTCTTCAATCAATTTAGTCCTATTGTTGTAGACTCGATAGGCTTTGCTGGTAAGAGAATACCCGACCAGTATCCCTTGATCAGCCTTAGCCGTGAACTTCCCAAGATGGTCCTTGGTGTTCAAAATAAACACCTTACAACCAAACACCCTAAGATGTTTAATTGTAGGTGGTTTCCCAAACCAAAGTTCATGGGGAGTCTTTCCTAAAAACCTATGTATTAAAACTCGATTTTGCACATAGCAAGCTGTATTCACAGCTTCAGCCCATAAGTAGCTCGGTAGTGAGTACTCATTGAGCATGCTTCGTGCAGCCTCTTGTAAGACTCGGTTCTTTCTCTCCACAACCCCATTTTGCTGTGGGGTCCTCGGAGTAGAGAACTCATGCCTATATCCCTTTTCTTGACAAAACTCTAAAAACCTATGGTTTTGAAATTCACCACCATGATCACTTCTAATGGTTTTAATTGTTGTTGATTTTTCATTTTCAGTTCTTCTACAAAAGGAAATAAAAATATCTATAGTTTGGTCCTTATGTTTCAAAAAGAAAGTCCATGTGTATCTAGTAAAATCATCAACGATTACCAAGCAATATCTACTTCCATTCAATGATATTACACTACTGCAATCAAATAGGTCCATGTGCAATAAATCTAAAGCAGTAGATGTACTTACAATGCTTTTACCTTTATGAACACCTTTTGTTTGCTTACCCTTTTGACATGCATCACATAGTTTGGTCTTGTGGTACTTGATGCTGGGTAAGTCTCGCACTAATCCTTGGTTGGCCAACTTCCGGATGTTCTTCATATTGACATGTGCCAACCTTCTATGCCATAGCCAAGACTCTTCTTCTTTTGACATGAAACACTTAATCAAAGCATTAGTAGCACTTTTAAACGATACTTGATAAATATTATCAACCCTTGTGCCTACTAGTACCGTGTCAAGTGTGTCAATGTGTTTAACCAAACATTGACTTGAATGAAATTCAATTGTGTAACCCGTATCACACAATTGACTGACACTTAGGAGATTAAAAGTCATCCCCTTGACTAGAAGAACATTCTTGATGTGGAGACATTCGGATATATGAATGTCTCCAACCCCTATAACCTTAAGACTACCATTATTGCCAAAAGACACATTACCTCTATTTTTATTTTGTATGGTAGAGAATAGTGACTTGTCCCCGGTCATGTGCTTGGAGCATCCACTATCAACAAACCAAGTTGATAGACGCTCCCCCTCGACCAATGCCTACAAGACACGAAAGACGGATGTTTTAGGTACCCAAATTCTGGGACCTAATGCATCTACAATGAGAGACTTAGGCACCCATGCCTTAGTCACCTTCTTCCTAGTCTCATGAACCCTAGAAACATGTGTTCTATGAAATTGGGTTCTTGACACTAAAGAAATAAAGCTAGACTCCTTAGGTTGGTATCCTAATCCAGCCTTGTTGTAAACCGCCCTTTGGGCATTTAGAATCATGTCTAAGGTCTTAGAGCTGGTTGAGAATTTCTCAAGCATTTTCTTGAGCTTCTCAATTTCACCCTTCAAGGTTTTGTTTTCATCCTCTAGGGCCTCTTGATAAAGGTCATCGACCTCATCTTCCCCAAGGGCCCTTAATTTCTCTATTTCATCTTTTAGCAGTTTAGTTTCTGCTTTTGATTTTTTAAGGGAAGTAGACAAATGTGCAATTGTTTTATAACACTTTTCTAAATGGGGAGAGGTTACCTCTTTATCATCCGAAGATGGTGAAGTCGCGGCTGAAGAGCTTGAGTCCTCACTCTCGGACTCGGACTCCTCTCTTGCCATGAGGGCTAACTGCCGTGTACTCTTCTCCCTCTTCTCTTCCTCAGATGAACTTGAAGAAGACTCATCCCATGTAGCTTTTAGAGCCTTCTTCTTCTTGACTCTTTCCTCCTTCTTTTTGGCTCGTTCCTCCTTCCTTTTTAATTTCGGACACTCGCTCCGATAGTGTCCCTTTTTGCTGCACTCATAACATGTAACATTAGTTTTGTCAATATTTTGTTCACTAGGTTTACCTTTCCCTTTGTATCTTCTGCTCCTTCTCATGATTCTTCTCACGAAGTTGGCCATCTCGCTTGATGATGATTCACCTTCATCATCGGACTCGGAGGAGGATGAAGATGAAACAATTTCTTTCTCCTTCTTCTTTTCTTTCTTTCTTCTTCCCTCCTTGCTCTTTTCTTCTACAACCAAAGCAATACCTTTCTCTTTTTGCCCTTTGTTAGCAAGTTCATGTAATTCCATTTCACAAAAAAATTCATCTAACTTAACAATGGAAAGATCCTTGGATACCTTGTAGGCATCCACCATGGATGACCACAAGGCATTCCTAGGAAAAGCTTTTAGAGCATACCTTACGAGGTCACGGTTTTCTACTCGTTCATCCACCGAATGGAGACCATTGATGATCTCCTTGAACCTTCCATGTATCTCACTTACAGTTTCATTCTCCTTCATGACAAGGTTCTGTAGTTGGTTTAGGAACAAATCCCTCTTGGCGATCCGAGAGTCTCGAGTCCCTTCTTGGAGCTCGATGAGCTTGTTCCATAGATCCTTCGCACTTGTGAAAGGACCAACCTTGACAAGTTGATCCTTGGCTATCCCACATTGCAAAGTGACAACCGCCTGGCATCGGCTTGTCCCTTGCGAGTTTGCTCGGTTGACCATCTCGATGAGTCGAGTTCCTTACCTTCTTCGTCCTTTGAGGTGAACCTCCTTGACCGAGAACCACATGGAGATATCATTCTTGAGGTAATACTCCATGCGACTCTTCCAATATGAAATCTCTCCATCAAGGAACGGTGTTGGTGCTGAATCCTTCCTTCATGGCCATCTTGTTGCTCCTTGGAATGTTAGTCCGGATGAAGAGCACCTTGCTCGATACCACTTGTTGGGATCTTAGATGGCTAGAGGGGTGAATAGCCTCTTTGAAAACACTAAACAGAAATTTCTTCAAGAACTTTGTTAGCACAAAGACAACGGAAATAGAAAACTAAAACGAAAGAAAACAAACACACAGCAGACACAAGGATATACGAGGTTCGGGATAACTTGCCCCTACTCCTCAGTGTCCGTAAGGAGGATGACCTTGATCTTCGGTAGATCACACCCTGGACAAGATCCGGCTAAAGATGTCTCCTCGGTGGAGCAACCTCTCAACAAAGTCTCAGATGATTATGGATTTAAGCACAAGACTTACAGTGGTGGCTGAGAAAAATATTAAGATGAGCTTACAGCCACGCGGAGAAGAGAACAGAGCAGAGAGCGCACAATCAACCTTCTCAGCATCACAGCTTCACCAACTTGCTCTCTCGAAGGCTTGATCACTTGGAAAACAGAGAATCCAGATTATGCTCTTTGAACTCCTCTTCTTCCTTCTTATGTCTCTCTGCTCGAATCATCGCCGCCTGCAGAATCGCTGCTGCCAACAAGGCGTAGCCAATCACCTCTCCTCCTCATCTGATTCTCTGAACACATGCCAATGAAAATCACCGGCGTTTCAGTATACCAACCAATGGGTAGAAGTCAAACTGAGCAGCCCAATCGTAATCGGATTTCGCCAGTGAACGTTGATGCCCCAAACGTATCTGTTGCAGCCAATTACAGTGAAAAGGGTACTTGTCTCCTTCTATTAATGAAGCTTAATTTGAATCCAAACATGAGAATGTGACCTGACTGCAACCTGCAAGCTAGAAAGACTCACAGCAGATGGTTAAAAACAGAAACAAATACGGCAATCGTAAAAAGTACATGCAAAACAAACATACCGTGGATCGGTCTGCATCGATCCATGCTGATCATCTCGATCGGCTCGGACCGATCAGAATTAATCTGATCGGCCCCGCATCGATCGATAGCGTTGTTTGAAAATACGACAGCTCCCGATCGGCTGCGGACCGATCAGGAATTAATCTGATCGGTCCCCAGACCGATCGAGTCCCCAAATCAGACTCCGATCGGTCTCCCGACCGATCAAGAATATCACGAGGCTACTATCGATTTCGATCGGTCCGCGCACCGATCGCAAACGCTCAGAGCTATCGACACCTCGATCGGTAGACCGATCAGGTATAAAGGTTTCACTGGATCGGTCTGCCGACCGATCCAGGTGTCCAAGGTTTCACTGGATCGGTCTGCCGACCGATCCAGCTTCTTGACTCAGTCCGGGTCGAGCCCTCTCTGACCTAGTCCGGAGAAACGAGCTCCCTAGCTCTCTCCGACTTCATCTGGTCCTAGAGAACGAGCTACCGAGCCCTCTCTGACTTCGCATGCCAAGCTTCCTTCTTGGACTTTTCAACACCAGATGTCCGATCACTTGGATTTTCCCTAGCGTCACTCACCAGGACTTGCACCTAGCTTCACTCACTAGGGTTTTCACCTGGCTTCACTCACCAGGATTTCCAATCTGCCTGGCTTCACTCACCAGGACTTTCCAACTGCCTAACATCCCAGTTAGGACTTTCTCAAACAGGTCAACCTAGATTAGTAATTAATCTGAGTTAAATATCTGATACAAACTTAAATCAGTGTCAACAGCAAAACAACATCCAGGTCAGACTGTATCAACACGCTTAACTTTGGAGTTCTTAAGTTTGGGCTCCCGAAAAGGAAGGTGCACCTTGCTGATATGGATAGTACCATCTAACCTTTTAAGCCATACTTAACCAGAATCTCAGAACCAGGGTATTACAATTTTTTAATTAAAGAGACCTTGCTCTACCAATCTTTCCTGTGAGCACTTTTGGATAATGTTGATTGTGTTACTAAATAATTGCTATATAAAGATTAAGAAAAAAAAATGTCCAATGAACGGTATATTTTTAAATAATTATTGAGGTTTAGTCACAACACTCTTAATTATATAAAATTTATATTAAGTGGATTAGGATCACATAACAAACATAAATTGTAATTAATTATATAATCATAACAAATTTTACCTCACAAGATCTTTTTTATATTTATATGATTAACTAGAATAAAATATCAAATTATATTTGCTTAATTTACCCATAGGAGTTAAAGGAAATATAATTATATAGCTTTATTATAAAATTATAATAAAATCTAATTGAACTAAACTTTACCTCATAGGCAAGTTTTATATCACTAGATTTTTTTTTTCTTTAAACATGATTTATATTGGTAAACATGACATTTTCCTTAATTTTTTTTAATAAGCTTGTATTTAATTTATGTAGCACAATCTTTAAATTTCTCTAATATACATTGTGATATACCTGAACTCAAGGGTGATAACTATAAAATTTGAAAGGAAAGTGTTCTCCTTCATTTGGGGTGGTTGGACGCTGACTATGCCATAAGAAAAGATGAATCACTTGATATTAATAAATTAGTATTCTTGCTGAGATTGACCTTTATGAAAAATGAGAGTAATCTAATCGTCTCTGTGTAATGTTCATAAAGACCAAAATCTCTATTAGGATTCATGGTTTGATTTAGGAGCATGGAAAAGTCAAGGACCTACTTAAGGCAATTGATGAATAATTTACAACTTCAGACAAGGGCCTTGCTAGCACTGTAATAATGGAATTCTCATCATTAAGGCTCACCAAATGTGAAAGGTGTGCGATAGCACATCATGAAGATAAGGGATATAACTCTCGATTAAAGATACTTGAGTTGGAAATATCTGAAACTTTCCTTGTGCACTACATCTTATGCACTCTTCCTCATCAATATGGTCCTTTCAAAATCTCCTACAATACACATAAGGATAAGTGGTCAATCAATGAGTTAATGATCATGTGTGTACAAGAGGAAGGAAGGTTGTTGATAGAAATAAGTGATAATGTTCTTATGAGTGCACAAGGGAAGCCATAAAAATAAGTCATAGTCAAGGGACAAGGGAAAGGGAAGATTCCACCCCAACTTGAAATCAAGAAGGAATCCAATGTTTCTTCTATAAAAAGAAGGGGCACATGAAGAGGATTGCACCAAATTTAAGGATTGATTTGAAAGAAAGACATTCCTATCTCATTTGTTTGTTATGAATCTAATATAGTCAGTACCATGTATAACACTTGGTGGATTGATTTTGGTTCTACAATCCATGTCACAAATACCTTGCAGGATATGCAAAGCTTGAGGAAGTCAGTAGGAAGTGAGCGGAGCATCTATTTTGGAAACAAGATGTGCTCACATGTGGAGGCAATGGGAACATGCATTTTAATTTTAGATATTGATTTTGTTTTAAAGTTAGAAAAAATATTTTATGTTCCTAACTTAGCAAGAAATTTAATTTCTATTTTAAAGCTTGTACCATTTGGATACTCTTTTAAATTTTTAAATAACTCGGTGAATTTATTTTATAAATCCAATCTTGTTGGAAATAGTACGATGATTGATGACCTTTATTCTATATCTTTGTAAAATAATAGCGATATCACTATGCATGTTCAAGCGGGTATTAAAGGATGTGTTATAAATGAGGATTCCTCTACTTTGTAGCACCAGAGATTGAGACATATCTCCATACAGAGGGAAAAAAAATTAGTAAATGATGGAGTATTTGATACTTTAGATTTTGCTAATTTTGACATTTTGACACTTAAAGAAAAGCAAACTAACAAATCTAAAAAGGGTACCAAGAGGAGTACTGAAATATAAGAGATCATACATTCAAAAATACATATATATATATATATATATGCATGATTTGAAATACTACATCTCTTTCATTGATGATTACTCACGAAATATGTATATCTAACCGCTTCATAATTAGAGTGAAGTATTAAGCGCCTTTAAGATATTTAAGGAGGGGGCAGAAAAACAATGTGAACAATAAATTAAGATCATGAGAGAAGATAGATGTGGCAAATACTATGGTAGATACACAGAGAGTAGACAAACACTTGGTCTATTTTCAAAGTTTCTTTAAGAAAATAGGATTATTGCCTAGTACACCATGCCTGATTCACCAGACCAGAATGGTGTGGCTGAGAAAAGAAACCAAACTTTGATGGGCATGGTTAGGAGTATGTGCAACAACTCTAAACTTCCTAAATCCTTGTGGACTGAAGCTCTTAAAATGGAAGTGTATATATTAAACCGAGTTCCAACTAAGGTTATTTTTAAAATGCCATTTGAGTTGTGGAAAAGTTGGAAACCAAGTTTGCTACATATATGCATTTGGGGATGTTTATCTGAAGTAAGAGTTTATAACCCACAAGAAAAGAAACTTGACCCAAGGACTATAAGTGGGTATTTCATTAGATATGCTGAAAAGTCCAAAGGATATAGATTTTATTATCCATCTCATAACACTAGAATTGTGGAATCAAGAAATGCAAAATTTCTTGAGAATGACTGGACTAGTGAGAGTGATCATTCTCAAGACATAGCTTTTGAGAAAGATCACATTAATGATCAACTACCTTATTCAAGTTATGGATGGGCTATCATTTACACCCCTCAAGTACAAATGGATGTTAGACAACCAATTGTGAAGATTCCACAAAATATTGATGAAAATCTAGTCAAACAAATTGTTAATGGAAAACAACAAGGAATTATTCAACTGATTGAACAACAAGTTTCTTAAGAGGATAACTTAAGAAGATCAACTATAATAAGGAAATCAACAACACCTAGTGACTATGTTGTGTATCTACAAGAATCGGAATTTAATGTTAGAGCCGAAAATGACCCTAAAATATTTTCACAAGCCATAAGTTGTAGTGAATCAAAATTTTGGTATGATGCTATGAAAAAAGAATTGAATTCTATGGCATCGAATGGAATCTAGGATCTTGTCGAGTTATCCAATAATGCAAAAATCATAGGATGTAAATGGGTCTTCAAAACAAAGGACTCATTGGGCAATATTGAGAAATATAAAGCAAGACTTGTGACTAAAGATTCACTCAAAAGGAAGGAATCAACTACAAAGAGACATTTTTCTTGTCTCTAAGAAAGATTCCTTTCACATTATTATGACACTAGTTGCATATTTTGATTTCGAATTGCAACAAATGGATGTGAAAACTTTACTATATGAGGTAAAAACAATTTTTCTCTAAGAACTTTGATATGAAAGATATGGGTGATACATCTTATGTCATTGGTATTAAGATACACAAAGACATATTTTAAGGAATCTTAGGCTTGTCTCAGGAAACCTATATCAACAAAATTTTAGAGAGATTTCGGATGAAAAATTGTTCACCAAATATAGCTCCCATTGTGAAAGGTCACAAATTCAATATGGATCAATGTCCGAAAAATAACTTTGAAAGAGAACAAATGAAAAACATTTCTTATGCTTCTGCTGTCAGAACCTTGATGTATGCTCAGATCTACACTAGACCTGACATTACATTTGTTGTTGGTATGCTGGGAAGATATCAGAGTAATCCGAGTATAGACCACTGGAAAGTTACAAAGAAGGTGATAAGATACCTTCAAAGGACTAAAAACTACATGCTTGTATTTAGACAAGCTGAGAATTTAGAAGTAATTGACTACTCTGATTCAAACTATGTCGGCTATATTGATTCATGAAAATCAACTTCTGAATATATTTTTATGCTAGCCAGTGGAGCTATGGCTTGGAGAAGTGCAAAGCATACATTGATTGCCACTTCCACTATGGAGGCTAAGTTCGTATCTTGTTTTAAGGCGGTCTCGCATGGTGTTTGGATGAAGAGTTTCATTTTGGGGCTTAGAATTATAGATTCTATTTCCAAGCCATTAAGAAAATAGTATAACAATTCAACTACTATCTTGATGGATAAGAACAATAAAAGTGGTAGTTGAACTAAGCATATTGATATTAAGTATTTAGCCATAAAAGAACGTATTAGAGATAAGACAGTAGTTATTGAACACATTAGCATTGAATTGATGATTGTTGATCCTTGACTAAAGGCATGCTACCATTGAAATTTAGTGATCAAGTAGAGAGGATGAGACTTGGTTCCCTTATGTAATTTTTGTTGTTAGAATAATTTGGTTATCAATGAAATTCAATTATGATATTTTCTCATTTTTGTGTATATATTAATTAATTTGAGAAACAACACTGAAGTTGGACCTTGAATAAACATAAGGTTTATTTATTAATATATATTGGTTGAAAAACATAATATAATGTAATACATAGAAGATAATACTCGCGTTTAGATGATCTATCATTATAATTCATGTATTGTGTATACTCATTTAGAGAAAGATGAGATACATATGTGTCAAGTGGGAGATGTTGGAAATATTTTATTTTGATTACAAATCTTTCCTTATTAAGTGACACAGATTTGTTAAAATTTTATTTATGCACAATCTTTTATCTTAATTAAGAGGTCATATATTGTAAGATTTTAATGTGCATAATTAATTAAAATATTATCTTAATATGTGTATCATATCTTTTAATATGGTATAATTATCACATCATGATTTGCCACAATATTAAGGATTAACTCAATAATGGTAATGAGTCTCTATAAATAGTATCCTTTAGGGTTCCTAAATATACATACCTTTTAAAAATAATAACACCATATATAGAAGAGGTTTGGAGTGTTTAGAAGGCTCTAAAGTATTAAGCAATAAAAGTAGTATTCAAGCGTTCTTCAAATATCAATGACTAGAGGTAACAATCAATTTATTTTTTCTCATTCGGTTATCATGTTTATTTAGAACTAAGTTGGGTTTAAAAGTACAACAGGTAAAGGCAAGTTATATGTGTGTGTGTGTGTTGCGAACATTACTGTACAGACTTCATCCATGCCCGTGCTTTTTTTTAAAAAAATATATTATTATTTATAAGCTCCCATTTATGCCAATCAAATTTTGTCTTTAGTTTTTAGAGGTTGAGTTATAGTATTAAGCACACACAAAATTTCAAATCAAATTTTGTCTTTAGTTTTTAGAAGTTGGGTTATAGTATTAAGCACATAAAAAATTTCAAATCGAAAAAATATTTGAGGTTTGCATAAGGTGTACGCGGTAGGGATATATATATATAGAGAGAGAGAGAGAGAGAAAGCATATTATCCCACCTTTGAGACGATTAATCTTGGGAATAACTGGTCCAACCCAAGAAAGTTTTCTACTAACCATCATGGTAAATCTAGAAGTGCTCGCAACGGATGACCCAGCAGCCAACATCCCAAGTTTGTCATCAAATTGGAGAAAAATATCCTACAGTGCACCATAGTTGAGAATAGGAGGAAAATATCCTACAGTGCACTATAGATGGGAATCAAATTATGGATTCTTGGAAGACTACATGAGTGTCCTACCATTGTACGATAGCCCAGAGGGCAAGGTAAAGATTATAGTTCTTTTAGTTAGTACTAGGTATTCAGCTTACGCCGACTCATCTTAGGGGTGACTAGTTCGACCCCATGGAAGTTTTCCACCGACCACTGGGGTAAATCGGGAAGCGCTCACAGCGGGCAATATATCATCCCAGCGTTCTTAGATCAACCACATAGTAAGAGAAATTCATCTGTTAATTCGTCGAAGTTAAGACTCGATCCATAGATACCTGGAAACTGAGGAGACATCTTACTATTGCACCATTGCCCCAGGGGTAGGTAAAGGTTATTATAGTTGGGACAAAAGGTGATGTCGTCACCTTAGCGGCCCCTCTAGGATGCCTCCACACAATCTGGAATGGGTAACTCACAAGGGCATTTGTCCTAACGCAGTGGTCCTTTATATAGGAGGAGACTTGAAAAAGATGTGTTACACGAGAACTTCCCAGGGTCACCCATCCTAGTACTATTCTCGCCTAAGTAAGCTTAATTTTTGAAATTTAATGGAATACGGTACATTAATGCTGGTATGATTGCAAACTATAGTTGATATCAATATGTTGGTATGGAAGTTTATCATATGACCTTTTATTTTTATGCGATATAAAAAAATGAATAGACTTGAAAAATACAAGAGAATAGAGGGGGAAAAAGGACTAGAACGGTTATCTCACGTAAGGGTATCAATTCAGGTGGTTCGGATCGGGTTAGACATTTTTTTAAAAAACCCTACCCAAATTCGACCTGGACTTAAATTAAACCCAAAACTCCTAAATCCGAACCCGACCAACCCGAATAACCTAAAAACCTAATTCAAAATGATTTTTTTTTGGCTATTTTTACTATAATTCTTCACTTTTATCTCAATATTCCATCATTATTATACTTACTGATATTAATATACATAAAATATCTTAATTTTTAAAATAAAATTTAATTTAATCCTAAAAAATCTACTGAACCCTAAATTCGGGTAGTTTAATCTGAATCCGACCCAAAAATTTTCAACCCAAAAATCCTCCAACCTGAACCTAACCTGAATATGAAAATGCTCAATCTGAACCTAATTTTTTTCAAGTTAACTCGAATTGGATCATCATGTCAGATTCTTTTTTTAACACCCCTAATCTCAAGATGAGATCCTCTGTCCCGAAAATGTTGTGTCCCCATGTCACAGCGCCGATCGAACGAACTAAATCATATCTCAAGGATGCAGTGTACATCATGAAAATATCATAGCCGTCTAATCGATGCTGAGACACGGGGACACAGCATTTTCGGGACAGAGGATCTCATCTCCCTAATCTCACGGTGTTAACAATAAAAGTTATGTCCAAAGCGAACTATTAGAGAAAGAGTATATATCTACAGGAACATATCTCTTTATCGAGAGTTGTATCATTTATTTAAAGAGATAATTTGAAATTAAATTAAAATGAAATATGAATAAAATTATATTTTGATTTTGATTTTTTATAAATTAAACACGCTAATAATTTCCATAAAAATCAATATTCAAAATTAATCATTTAAGGGTAATGCTAAAAAAATTTAGCATTTAGATTTATTCCGTCGCTAATCTGCCACTATATGCAATTAGTGACGGATCAATAATGAAATATATTTTGTCACTGACATTTTTTTATGACAGAATATACAATGTCGTCGCTGATTAGCGATGGAATATATATGTCGTCGCTAAAAATAGCGATAGATTTATATATTTCGTCGCTAAATTCTGTAAGTTAATTAGCGACAGTTTAAAATAAATTCATCGCTAATTAGCAATTATAAGTTATTATTCGTTGCTAATATCTTAAATGAAATTTAGATTCTGGAAACAAATTAGCAATGAATTTATATAAATCCATCACTAATTAGCGATGATAAGTAATTATTCGTCGCTAATTAGCGATGGAGATGTAATATTCGTCGCTAATTTGATAAACAGAACATGTCGATATATTAGCGATGGATATTAAAATTCGTCACTAATCTTCATAAAAAAAAACTCCCTATTTTGGTCCATTTTCCATGTTTACATCCAAATATAATCATCACAAACAATGATTTTCACAACAAACTCACAATACAATTAATATCAACAAGCTCACAACACAAAATCACATTAACAAACATCTATATCAACATAAACAATACAATCCATACACAAAAAATATAACATCCAAAACTAATAGAATCTATTGCATAGTGTTGGGACCGATGTGCCCGCTAGAGGGGGGGTGAATAGCGGTTCGTCGCGCGCTCGTCGGTTGCATCTTGATGATGATATGCAGCGGAAATAAAATACAAGACTCACACAACGCTAACAAGTAGATTTACTTGGTATCCACCTCAAGAAGAGGTGACTAATCCAAGGATCCACACACGACACGCTATCTCCACTAGTGAAAACCTCCTTCTCGATCGTAGCCGGAGGCGGAGAAGCCTTGTACAAACTCACACACAACACAAGCACAAATACAAGAAGAAACTCTAAGAATACAAGTGAATACACATTTCTTCTTGCTACTTGTTGTTGCCTATTGAACCTTGAAGATGCTCCTTAAGTGCTTTCAAGAACTGGCGTGAGTGTTGGAGAAATCGCTGTGAAGATCGCTGAAAAATCGCAGGAAGAAATCGCAAAGATCTGGCGAAGAATATGCTCCGCTCAGGCTATATACAATGCCTCCAATCGATTGAAATCAACCTCAATCGATTGCCATGTCAGCACTGCTCCATTGCGGCCATCCATCATCTGCATCCTGTGCAACGGTCACTTCCCAATCGATCGACCGATCGATTAGGACTGCCTGAATTGATCGCTCGATCGATTCAATGTCTTTTTGTGCTCTCGAGCCCGCGTGAGAGCTTCTGCTGCCCAATCGATCGACCGATCGATTGGCAGCTCCCAATCGATCGCCTGATTGATTGAGAAAGTCTCTGTGCTCGCGATTTCATATCCCAATCAATCGACCGATCGATTGGGCCTTCCCACAATCGCAGCACAGTCCAAATCGATCGACTGATCGATTTGGACCCTGTTCAATCGATCGCCCGATCGATTGAACACTCTGAACTTGACTCAAACTCAAGTCCAAAGTCCCAAACCCAACTTCTAGTCAGTCGTGACCTGTTGGGTCTCAATGCCTAACATTTGGCCACACCCGACCAACCTCGAACTAGCATTCTAGCCTCCTCCATCAGTCTTGCGTCCCTCGGATATCTCCCCATCCTTCACGCCTTGCCTTCAAGAGCTTCTTTCGGCCTCATCCTAGTTGTCGGGCCTTCCTTGCCAAGTCATACCAGGACTTACCCTGCCAAGACCACATGCTTGGACTTTCCAATTGCCTGGCTCCTCACCAGGACTTTCCAACTGTCTGGCTCCTCACAAGGACTTTCTCCTGCCTAGCTCCTCACTAGGACTTTCTCGTTGTCTAGCTCCTCACCAGGACTTTCTCCTTTGCCAAGATCACACTTGGACTTTCCAACTGTCTGGCTCCTCACCAGGACTTTCTCCTGCCTAGCTCCTCACTAGGACTTTTCCGTTGCCTAGCTCCTCACCAGGACTTTCTAAATGTCTAACATCCAGTTAGGACTTTCCCAGTCAAATCTCCTGTCAACCTTGACCTACTTAACTTGTCTTCTCATAAACCTGGTCAACCCTTTGACTATCTCCATAACCGGACGATTGCTCCAGCAATCTCCTTATATTGTCAAACATCAAAACTCAAATCTTGACTCAAGCTTGACTCAACTCAAGCTTAGTCAAACTGATCAAACTTGACCTAGGAAAATTGCCCTAACAATCTCCCCCTTTTTGATTTTTGACAATATCTCTAAGTTAGGCTAAATCCCATAGCCTTAATCTCTTCTTTATACCAAGGCTAAATCTTATAGCCTTAACCTCTTCTTTATCACAAGGCTAAATCTCATAGCCTTAACTTCTTCTTTATCACAAGGCTAAATCTCATAATCTTAACCCTTTTCTTTATCACAAGGCTAAATCTCATAGCCTTAACCTCTTCTTTATCACAAGGCTAAATCCCATAGCCTTAACCATTTTCTTTATCACAAGGCTAAATCCCATAGCCATAACATCTTCTTTATACCAAGGCTTGAATGAAGGTTTCCTTCATTCTCTCCCTTTCCTAGAGGGCAAACTTCCCCTGCTTGGGATGAAGGCCTAACTTAACCTTCCATTCTCCTCCTTTGTGACACATCAAAAACTGAAAACAAACTCTTCTTCATAAGAGTTAACTCTATGTTGTTTACAACCTCATATGTTGTTAACAACCCCACAATGAAGATCTCATATTCTTCATTGCCGCCAAAGCTCCCCCTTTAGCTCTACTTCACTTCACAATGCTCATCCTCGAGCATGTATCAACTTTCCAATGAAATTCTCATTCATTGTATTTAATGCTCCCCCCTTGAGTAGTAATCTTCTTCTCAATGCTCATCCAAGAGCATTTTTCACTTTACCAATGAAGGTCTGATCTCGTCCATTAATCCAATGCTCCCCCTTGAGCAGTAACCTACTCCACAATGCTCATCCAAGAGCATTTATCATCCTAGCAATGAAGATAACCAATCTTCCATTGTTCCCCAATACTCGACCCTGAGTATTATCCATCACGAAGGTTTAATCCCCTTCCAAGGTCCTTGAAGATAAATTTTCATGCATTCAAGGAGTAGCTCCCCCTAAAAACATGGTCAAACTTCTGTCATTGCACCAACAATGACTGGGAGTTCCTAAACAGTTAGGAAAATCAAAACTTGAAGTTTTAAGGTTCAAAATTCAATAATGAAACTAAACCCCAACCTAAACTTCTCCTAAGTTTACCTTAACCAATCCATACTTGCTTTCATCATGAAAACTCCCCATAAATGTATACAAATATATTCCAAGAGATTTGGAATGGTTATTGGAACTTGAAGTGGCTTAAAGTGCTGAAATTAGGTTTTTCATGCCAAAATCAGACTTCCCAATCGATTGAAGTTGGGACTCAATCGATTGAAGCTACTTTAATCGATCCATTGATCAATTCTGCAAGCTTCTGCTTGCAAAAATTTCCTCTGAATCGATCGGCTGATCGATCCAGCCTGGGTCAATCGATCGGCTGATCGATCCACTGACCCTCTGTTCACGGGAATTGGCTTCCCAATCGATCGACTGATCGATTAAAACTATCCTAATCGATCGGCTGATCGATTGGGTTTCTGATTTTCTGAAATTTAGTTTCAGCGAAATTCAGAAACTCTCCAAAAACTATACAAAATTACAAAAATCGTGAAAATTCATGTAGATACTCTTTAGGGTATACTCTATAAAGGAAAAATAGTTTTCTATGAAAATACTTCCTATTTTCAAAGAGTGACACAAATTTGAAAACTCTTGAAAACTTCAATGTTTTCTCCTAATTTGTGTCTAACTATTCAATGATGATTACTATCAAAAGATAGTCTTCACCAAGGTTTTCCAAAAGCCTTTTAAAATCATTTTCAAAACCAATATCCAACCATGTTCCTTGGGCTCAATGCACATGACTTGTACATTAGTTTTCCCAATGACTGGAAAACACATAACTATGTGTTTTGATGAACCTAAAACTCAACAAGATGCACTAAATCAACATCT
The DNA here is from genome assembly GCF_018446385.1 of Zingiber officinale. Lineage (NCBI taxonomy): Eukaryota > Viridiplantae > Streptophyta > Magnoliopsida > Zingiberales > Zingiberaceae > Zingiber > Zingiber officinale. The sequence goes on along the minus strand of NC_056000.1, from coordinate 27,029,777 downwards.
TGAGTTTTGTTCACCATCCTAACATCTCACTTGTATCTAATGTGTACTAAAACACATACAAGTCACCTTATGATTCTTTGTGAGATGTAGATTTGGTTTTATCCTAAACTAAGGGATCATGCATAACTATCTAGGTATTATGAAACTTATGATCATCCACCTAGGATGTCACTTGGTGTCATCCCACTTCTTGAGATATTTACCATTCATGATAAATACTTTTTGTCCTTAATTACAAGGAAATTAACATAATGTATGATGTTACATGGCATACATCAAAATAAGCAATTTTTAAAAGAAGAAAAATACTATAGCTACATGATGTATGTATGGCATGACATGGTATTTTTGTGTTTTTCATACTAAAAATGAATGCAACACATGATGTCATAACATGTGATAAGAAATCAATCATGGCACTTTAGCATATATAAAATATACCTAGATAAACTATCTAAGTATCCTTAATCCCTTAGCTAAGTCTTTAAATTCTAATCCTAGATTGCCTATTGAAGAAATGCCACAACCCAACTTGGTATGTCTTTTACCCTTTCCTATTTGTGCCAATTGAAATTAAAAAATTAAATCCTCAAATTTTATTTGGCACATTTTACTCTTTCTAAGAGTTAAATTTGGATTAAGATTTATATTTCCCTTAATTCCATAGGAAAATGCCAAATTCCCAATTTGGCATTTCTTTTGCTTCTCTCAAGTGTGTCAATTTAAATTAGATTCAACTCCTCAAATTTTGACACATTTTACTCTTTTAAAGAGTAACACTAATAATCCTTCTCATTTTCAAAGGTTAGTAAAACCTTGGAAATGCTCTCCAAGTGCCAACTTTATCACGATTGGGTTCACTACCCTTCCAAATAGAGTTGACACTCTCTAGACCCATGTAGGGTGTAGAGAATATGCTCCTAGGAACCCAAAACCTATTAGTGCTCCTTGGATACTTTAGGTACTCACTAGGGATAACTTCCCTAGTCACCTTCCTAAGGACCTTTCTAGGCTTCTTAGAAGCCTTGGTCACTTCTACTAGATCAACTCTAGGGATTGCTTCCCTTATGACCTTCTTTGTAACTTTGTTTGACTTCTTAGAAGTCTTAGTCACATTGGTCTTGACAAACGTACTCTTAGGGATGACTTCCCTAGTATTTTTAGCTTGACCTCTAAACTTAGGATTGGTCCCATAGCTATATGGAACCCTATGGTATTGAGTCTCACTCTTCTTGGCTTTAGATTTGTATCCCAAACCTTTATGACCATTGAATGACTCTTGTCTAGTCCTCCCTAGAGTTTGCTCATTTTGACCCTTAAGAATATTTTCCATTCTTGCTAGGGTCCTTTCTAAGTTATCAAGTCTTGACCTCAAGACTTGGTTCTCCGTCATTAAATCCATAGATTTGGATTTTCTTGACCCCTATGAGCATTTCTATATTTTGGCATATATCTATAATCCTTAGAGTTATTGTCTAAGTTACTATCTATCTTCCTAAACTTAGGTGTGGTAGTTCTAGCATGAGGAGGAATGTATTTTCCCTTAACGCTATCATGCTTCCTACTTTCATGATAATTAGCATTAAAATGATAAGAATTACTTCTAGCATGCTTTTTATCTTGTGTCAAAGGAATAGATTCATTAAATGATACCTTGGTTTTTACCTTGGAAGCTCCCCCTAGGCTTGTGCTTCCTCCTTTGACTTTGGTTGGCTTCCTCTCTTTAGAACATTGACTTCGGTAATGTCCTCTTTGTTTGCATGAGAAGCACACAATGTGCTCCTTGCTTTTGTGTTCCATGGGAACTTTAGGCTTCTCCTTAGCCTTGGTTGCCACTTGGCCTTCTTCTTGGCCAATTTTAGACACTTGCTCTTATAGTGTCCATGTTCCCTACACTCAAAGTAAAATGATATGATTTTTATTATTTACAATCGAAATTTCTATACCTTTTCTTGTAGGGGTGGCACTTAATCCTCCATTTGATTTATCTTGCATTGTGGAAGTTGCATCATCTTCTTCTTCTTCTTCTCCTCTTGAGGGTGTGGGTGCTTCCACCTCTTCAACTCTTGAGGATGTGGATACTTCCACCTCTTCCTCTCTTGAAGATGTAGAAGATCTCTCATCTTCTTCCTTCTCCTCCTCTTCCTTCTTCTCCTTGAATGTTGACCTTATGTCAACATCGGATTGGTCCTTCTCTCCTTAGGCTCATCCACTCCTTGAAATTGAGTGAGGTTCTCATGATAGGCAATGACCTTTTTCCAAAGATCACTTGCACTCGTGCATTCACCTACACTCAAAATTATGTTACAAGGTAATAGATTTAACAAAATTTTTGTTACCTCCTTATCCGCCTCTGCTTGCTCCCTTTGTTCCTCGGTCTAATGTCGAGTTCGGAGGCGCTTACCCTTCTTGTCCGTTGGAGATTCAAATGGGTCCTGCAAAACAACCCATTGGTTTCAATCCATTTGGAACCATGTTTCCAACCGAGTTCTCCAAAAATTGAAGTCCTCCTTCTCATACGGGGGTGGAATTCGAATGTCCCATCCGAGCGGTCCTTCATGTTGGTTGCTACTAGAAATATCGTACCGGTTCCCCTGTACAAAAATTTTGTACAAGTCCTGAACATTTCCTAATAACCTATTGTGTTCTTTAGAAATTAAATTTGGAATCACAAACGGAACTTAACATTATTGATTTCAAATTCAACTTATCTGTTCTTAGTGGTTTAGACTTAGATCGCAAACGATGCTTAACATTATTGATCTAAATCCACCCATGTTACAAATTTAATTAAATATTAATTTCAGAGATCGGCTTCCAGGTTAAACATGGTGAGGCACTAGGCCTTCTTGAGTATGGGAGCATCCACCACTTCCTAGACAAAGCCTTTCAACGAAATTTAATATTTAGTTTCCTTATAGTAACCCTAGGTTTAACCAAAAAGAATAATCGAATCATAAAATCGAAAAAACAACTTTGAATCACAAATCCGAAAATCTAGAATCACTAGCCTCTTGTATTTGGTATTTCAAAATCCATACAAAGAAAACTAGTATGATACGGAATAGAATTACTAGTTATACTTTTCTTTGTAAACAACAACCTCTTGATCTTCTATCGTATTCCTCTTCTTATCTTGGACGTCGTGTGGGCGACGATCTACCAAGATGAGAACCACCACCACCTTCCTCCTTGCAAGTTTCGGCCACCAACCTTCAAGCTCCAAGGGATGCTAGAACAAAGCCTCCTTTCTCTCCTTCTTCTCCAAGCAAAATCCGGCCACCACAAGAGCTTCAAGATAGGGTGCCACCGGCCACTAAAGAAGAAGAGAAAAGGAAGACTAGGGGTCGGCCACACCAAGGAAGAGAAGAGAGGGAATAATAGATGTTAGGTTATGAGGTGAGGCATCTCTACCCTCTCTTTTATATTCCTTGGTCTTGGCATATAAGGAAAGTTTTAATAAAAACTTCCTTATTCTTCTTGCCAATAAAAAGGAAATTTAAACAACAATTTCCTTTTTAAACTTCAATGGTCGGTCACCATCTTGAGCTCCAAACAAGGAAAGTTTTAAATACAAAATTAAAACTTCCTAATTTGTTTTCAGAAATTTTTAAAATAAAATTTCTCTTTAAAAATTCTCTTCATGGTTGGTTATAAAAGGAAACTTTTATAAATTAAAATCTCTCTATTAAAATATGTGGATGATTACAAAAAGGAAAATTTTCTCCAAAATTAAAATCTTCCTTTCAATTTACAAATAAGGAAAGATATCAAATCTTTCTTTTAATCTTTTGTAGAAAGCTATAAAAGGAAAAAATTTATAATTTTTAAAACTCTCTTTTAAATCATGAGCATGGTTGCAAAAAAGGAAAGTTTTATCAAAAATTAAAATCTTCCTTTTAACTACAAATAAGGAAAGATATCAAACATTTCTCTTAATCCTTTGTAGAAAGCTATAAAATGAAAGATTTAAATTTTTAAACTCTCTTTTAAAACCATGGCTTCCACATAAGAAAAGATTTTAAAAAATAAAATCCTTTTATTTTGTATGGCTGGCCACACCAAGCTTGGGCTCCAAGCTATGGTCGGCCACCCTACTTGGCTCAAGCCTTTGGCTTGGCCGGCCCAACCTTGGGCTCCAAGCTTGCTTGGTCGGCCACCTAAGGGTGGGTAGAAAGTGGGTATTTGGTGGATATAATTCTCTATAAATAAGAGGCTATGATAGGGACCGAGAGGAGGAATTGGTTTTGGTCTCCCGATGAAATTAAGCTTCCCGTGTTCGCCCCGAACACCCAACTTAATTTCATCAATAATAATTCATACCACTAAAGAATTATTATTAAACTACCGCATCAATCCCAAATTACATTTTGGGCTGCTTCTTATCATGAGTGTGTTAATCTCCCTGTGTTTAAGATGTCGAATGTCCACTAATTAAATGAGTTACTGACAACTCACTTTAACTAATATCTTAGTCCAAGAGTAGTACCACTCAACCTTATCATCATGTTAGACTAAGTCCACCTACAGGGTTTACATGACAATCCTTATGAGCTTCTCTTGGGGACATTATCAGCCTAGATTATTAGGACACAGTTTCCTTCTATAATCAACAACACACGCTATAAATAATATCATTTCCCAACTTATCAGACCTCTTGATTTATCGAACTAAATCTCACCCATTGATAAGTCAAAGAAATAAATACTAGATATATGTGCTTGTTATTATATCAGGATTAAGAGCACACACTTCCACAATAACAAAGATCTTGTTCTTTTATTCAGTCAGTATAAAAAGAACTTACCTTAAATGGTCCAGTTCAATACACTCTGAGTGTACTAGTGTAATTTTATAGTTAAGATAAACTAATACCAAATTACACTACGACTATTCCAATGGTTTGTTCTTATCCATCTTAGTCGTGAGCAACTATTTATAATTTATAAAAAATGATAACATTATCTTCTGTGTGTGACACCACACACCATGTTATCTACAATATAAATTAATTGAACAACTACACTTAGCATAAATGTAGACATTTGACCAATGTGATTCTTTATTTCAAAAATAAATGTTTATACAAAAGCTAGGCTTTTAGTATACACTCTAACACTTCGGACTCCATCTTCTTCCTCTAGTTTCTTGCTCTCTTGGTGGTTAGTCCATAGAAGAGCGACATCGCTCTGATACTAATTGTTGGGACCGATGTGCCCGCTAGAGGGGTGGTGAATAGCGGCTCATCACGCGCTCGTCGGTTGCGTCTTGATGATGATATGCAGCGAAAATAAAATACAAGACTCACACAACGCTAACAAGTAGATTTACTTGGTATCCACCTCAAGAAGAGGTGACTAATCCAAAGATCCACACATGACACGCTATCTCCATTAATGAAAACCTCCTTCTCGGTCGCAGCCGGAGGCGGAGAAGCCTCATACAAACTCACACACAACACAAACACAAATACAAATACAAGAAGAAACTCTAAGAATACAAGTGAATACACCTTTCTTCTTGCTACTTGTTGTTGCCTCTTGAACCTTGAAGATGCCCCTCAAGTGCTTTCAAGAACTGGCATGAGTGTTGGAGAAATCGCTGTGAAGATCGTTGAAAAATCACAGGAAGAAATCGCAAAGATCTGGCGAAGAAAACGCTCTGCCCAGGCTATATACAGTGCCTCCAATCGATTGAAATCAACCCCAATCGATTGCCACGTCAGCACCGCGCCATCGCAGTTGTCCATCATCTGCATCCTGCGCAACGGTCACTTCCCAATCGATCGACCGATCGATTGGGACTACCTGAATCGATCGCTCGATCGATTCAGTGCCTTTCTGCGCTCTCGCGTCCGCGTGAGAGCTTCTGCTGCCCAATCGATCAACCGATCGATTGGCAGCTCCCAATCGATCGCCCGATTGATTGAAAAAGTCTCTGTGCTCGCAATTTCATATTCCAATCGATCGACCGATCGATTGATTCTTCCCACAATCGCAGCACAGTCCAAATCGATCGACTGATCGATTTGGACCCTGTTCAATCGATCGTTCGATCGATTGAACACTCTGAACTTGACTCAAACTCAAGTCCAAAGTCCCAAACCCAACTTTCGATCAATCATGACCTGTCGAGTCTCCATGCCTAGCATTTGGCCACACCCGACCAATCTCGAACTAGCCTTCTAGCCTCCTCCATCAGCCTTGCATCCCTCGGATATCTCCCCATCCTTCACGCCTTGCCTTCAGGAGCTTCCTTCGGCCTCATCCTAGTTGTCGAGTCTTCCTTGCCAAGTCATACCAGGACTTACCCTGCCAAGACCACATGCTTGGACTTTCCAATTGCCTGGCTCCTCACCAGGACTTTCTCCTTTGCCAAGATCACACTTGAACTTTCCAACTGTCTGGTTCCTCACAAGGACTTTCTCCTGCCTAGCTCCTCACTAGGACTTTCTCGTTGTCTGGCTCCTCACCAGGACTTTCTCCTTTGCCAAGATCACACTTGGACTTTCCAACTGTCTGGCTCCTCACCAACTGCCTAGGACTTTCTCGCTGCCTGGCTCCTCACCAGGACTTTCCAAATGCCTAACATCTAGTTAGGACTTTCCCAGTCAAGTCTCCTGTCAACCTTGACCTACTTGATTTGTCTTCTCATCAACCTGGTCAACCCTTTGACCATCTCCATAACCGGACGATTGTTCCAACAATCTCCTTATATTGTCAAACATCAAAACTCAAATCCTGACTCAAGCTTGACTCAACTCAAGTTTAGTCAAACTGATCAAACTTGACCTAGAAAAATTGCCCCAACACATAGTACATCTAAAATTTTAGCATAAAGTTTATATCATCCATACAAGATATCCTGACAAAAATCCAATATATAAAAAAACATACCTTACTTTAGATTTTGGATATCTTAATATGGTGATAGAAATATGTAAGATCTGAAAATGATCATGGAAAATTATAATAGAATTAGAGATCTATATAATTTTTTTTAAAAAATAATAGTAATATTTTTGACTGAAACACAGAGAAAAAATTAAAAGCTAAGATAAAAGATAACATATCTCAAAATGATCTACTTAGTAGGGGAATCGTCGGGATCCTCAGTCTCTTAGGACTCAAAATGATGTAGGCGCGACATCTGTGAATCGGGAGTGAACACTACTGTAAACGCTTGCATATAGTGAACTATCTCCTTAATTCAAGCATGTCACTTGCCCATCTCTCATACCTTTGCGTCCCTCTCAACCATTATTTCTTCCAATGATGAGAGTTGAGTCAATAAATCTTGATTTTCCACCCGTAATGCGTATACCTCAGTATATGAGGTAGAGGAACTAGGACACCCCCTGACCCCTGGAGCCCTCATTGTGTCAAAGATAACTTTGGCCAAAGAGTCAAACCCGTAGAGAGAGGTCTTCTTCCTTCTACCAACGACATCATAGTAAATGTCATTAACCTCATTAGTGGAAAGAGGTTGTGACCCCTCTTCATGTGCACTAGGCTAAGATGCCTGTGCAATTCTAGTGGACATTACTTTCCATGTCAAAATAATAATTTTATTAACCTCCACATAAAGTCTACAAATATATACAAAAAAATAATATTCTTATGTTAATTGCTAAGAAATGTCGATCGACAACTGACTCATCCTTCTTCTTATAGGTTTTGTTAAATATCTCTCCACAAGTGGTAGGTCTCTGTAATTCAGCAGCTTACGTATAGAGAATGCAAGTACATTAAAACTAATAAAAATATATATATAAGAAATTTTTATATAACTTAATTTTAAATTTACCAAGTCAAAGGCATGTCCCACGATAGAACAGGATCCAACAGTATACTGTGTGGTTGTGGATCCGGTGCTCAGCCCAGCAGGCTTTGAATTGGGATTGTCTCGAGCAATTGATGAATAGGACTGTCAATGTTGGGCAACCCAAATGGCCCCTAAGCCTCCCAAACTACATCAGGGAACTCAAATGGCCTGGTGCCCCTCCTTCTCCACTTGTATAACATGTTCCTATACAGTTTAGCGTAGTTGTTGTTCCAATTTTTTTTTAAATTCAACCACACCACCCTCCTCCTAAACATACCTCTTCTACAATAATATATTTTTAGAATTAGTATCATGTTAATTTTAAATTACAAAATACATTTTATATTCAAAATACTTACCAATAATTCACCATAATAGAAGTCATTCATATCCTGATATGCAAGCCTCTATATAGTACCAAATAGGGATAATCATTCTTTAAACCTATTGGATATGTAGGATACAACCTGATGGTCATCTAAGACAAAGTTATATGGAAAATTATCATGTATGAGATATGTGTGATAAATAAAAAGAAGATTAAGTACTGGAATAATTACTAAATATATAAATACTTATTAGTCACTAGAAACTCTCAAAAAAATCTAGCCACCATGTGCTCTATGTCCTGACAGCATAACTATATATACAAAATCACAGTATAAGACACACATTTGAAATAATAATATGTTCTAACTAGGGGATGAAAAAAAATCCATATAATATACTATGATATTATTACTAATTTTTAATCACCTGATGTCATTCTGAATCAACTAAATTAATATTGTGCAAGTTCTCATCACTAGACTCTATTAGTATATCAACCTCCTCACTTCTAGATATCTCTCCATCATCTATTTCTTCATAAGTGATATTAACATCTATAAATAATTGTGATGTAGATTGTATTTCTGAATCAACTGAGTATATCTCGACTTCTTTATTTTGATATGCATCATGGTTTTGAGAAATTATGGTGTTCGACATTTTTATAGTTGATTGAGGCTTTATTTGATACACTGCAAACCATATACTAGGTCTTCTTCTCTTCGTTGGGTACTCAAGATAGAATAATTAACCAGCTTGCACCACGAAGATAAAAAGCTCAAACTTGTTGAATCTTTTATTTGTGTTAACCTCAACTAATTTGTAGAAACGATGTATTCTAGTACCTATTCTTAGAGTTAGATCATACCCTGAACATCTGAATAATACACACATTTTTAAAGGTAAAGCAGAATACTTAACCTCCATGATTTTCTCATGTCTACCATAATGATCAAATTAAATATCATTGTTATTTATGGATCATTTTACGTAAACAGTAGAATTATACATAAGCCATTGTGAATCGTTCACATGAAATTTAAATTCATTAACATAATAACCTAAGTAGACTATTATGTTATGGAAAGGTCCTAATGCAAGATCTTTTAGCCTTTCATCTTGCACATTTGATATTCTACGGTAATTCGCTTATAAGAGTAGTTATGATATAAATTATATGTATATATAGTACAGTTGCATTGTAATAAATAATTTAATCGCTAATTTACATAAATTTGAAACCAAAATCCAAATTCATCCTTTAACTTGTAATCTACCTCACTTGCACTTATTGATGGATTTTGTAAGTGTAGTTATTGTTCGTGCAAGCTATCAAAGAATATAATTTGAAGACATATTAGACAACATGTCAAATATACAGACAGCCATGTGTGTGTATATATTTGAATTATTACCTTATGTATGGTTTAACATCTTTACAGTTCAGGAGTATATATGTTTGCAGTATGATATTCTTGTTTATTTAACCGTCTAGAAATAATTACACTCATTGTCTTACCAGAAAACTTGAAATAGAAAGCATCTCCGGATCAATTGGTTGACTATCATCGGAATTTCGAGAACACTTATGATTTCTAGTTTTCACATTATTAGCAAAATAATATGAGCAGAAGGAAGTTGCTTATTCAACCAAATATATAGTACATATTGATCCCTCAACTCTTACTTTATTACAAACATTATTCTTTAATTTTCTCAAAAACCCTTTCAAATGGATACATCCATTTGTATTGCACAAGACCTCCTAGTTGTACCTCACAATATAAATAAACAGGTAGATGTTCCATTGAATCAAAAAAATTATGTGAGAATATGTGCTTAAACTTGCAGAGTATCATTGGAATGTCTGTTTGAAGCTGAAGCATATCAAATGTCATAATAACTCTGAAAGTCAAATCTCTAAAAAAATAGACTCAATTCTGTAAGTGCTTGCCAAACATTATTAGGAAGTAGGTTATGGAAATCTATTAGAATTGGTCTTTGCATGAACATGTGACAATCGTGACTCTTCATTCCAAATATTTTAAATTTATTCATATCCACACAGTGAGACATATTTGAGGTATATCTATTAGGAAATTTGATTGCTTTCAACCAAGTACATAATGTTTACTTACCTTCTTTGTCCAATGTATAACAAGCCTTCGGATATTATCAGTTGTTTCATTCTGAAGCAACTTAGGTATGCTTACTAATTCTTTTAATTCCTCACATAATTTTATTGTATCTTTAGTTTTTCCATGAACATTCATCACAGTATTAAAGATGTTATTGAAGAAATTTTTATCAACATGCATCACATCTAAATTATGTTGAATGAGCAAATACTTCTAATATGGAAGCTCCCAAAATATGTTTCTTTTCCTCCAATCATAATTGTTCACTCTAACAATGTACATATTTATATCATCAAAATCGTCCTAATATATTGGTACAAATCTATATCTGTCAATTTCATTAAGAACTCCTTCACCTGACTTCCATACTGGGGGAATTTTCTTAACCATTTAATTCCTTTTGAAATATTTCTTATTTCGCCTGAATAGGTGATTAACTAGTAAAAATTTATGATGATTATCAAACCAGGATATCTTTCCACTACAAGATAATGAAAATACATCAGACTCCTCATGCAATATAGACATGCTAACTTGTCAACCGTGCTCCATCTTGACAACATTGAGTATACTGAAAAATCACCAATCATCCATAACAAAGCGGCATGCATTGTAAAATTTGATTTACTTACAATGTCATAAGTCTTCGACCTTATATTCCATAAATGATTCAGCTTTGCAATCAAAGGTTATAAAATCATAGTCATTTGCCCTTTTGGATTCTTAGGACCTAGAATAAGCACAGTAAAAAACATGAATTTGCCTTTCATGCATATCCATGGTAGTAAGTTATATGGTGTTAATATAACTGGCCAAAATAAATATTTTTGTCTATAACTTCCAAATGGCTGAAATTCATCTGCGAAAAGTCTAAGTCTCACATTACGTGATATATGTTGGTCCCGTGGCGGCTAGGTAGAGGGGATCAATAGCCTAAAATAAGAAAATGAACATCTTTCTTGACTTACAGCTTTATTAAAATAAACACTTGCATAAAAGAAATTAAGAAACTAATTAAAGAGAGAAAGAGATAGAGATTTTACTTGATTTGCAATTAGAAGATTGCTGATCCAAGACGTTGAAAGCCCACTAAAGTCTCCTTCAGGCGAAGAAGCCTCTTATAGTAGTCAAAGCACACAATTACAAAGATAAACTCAAATAGAATTGTGTTCAAGTGTTCTATTTAGCTTTTAGGATCACGGTTGTATTTATAGCCCTGATTGGGGTGTCTGGAAAGGTTCTAGGTGCCTGGACGTGGATAAAATTTTATTTAGGTCGCAACGGATCGTGACACATTAAATTTTGATAAACTTTCTGGTCTGGACACCTAAAGGGGTTCTGGGCGCCCGGGCAGTGTTGATACGACCCCCACTAGGCTAGGCGCCCAGGTGATCCGAGAGTGCCCGAACCAAAGTCAACCTCCCTGTTGACTTTTTGGTTCGGGCTCTCGCTCCGACTCTGCTCGCTTAGGTGATTTCGACCATCCTGAATAGGGCTCATCCAAACTCATTTTCTGACCTTCTCGACCAACCTTCCGCTCTGACTTCTTGTCCCTCAGAATCGCTACGCGCTTCCTTCTTGTCCGCCAGCATACTTCGCTCGCTTGGGTTATTTCGGTCATTCAGAATAGGACACACCCAAACTCACTTTCCTACCTTCTCAAGCAACCTTCCGCTCCAGCTTCTCGTCCCTCTAAATCGTTGCATGCTTACTTCTCGTCGGCCAGCGTACTCTTTCGCAGCACCTCGTCCCTTAGATACACCGAGCCCGTCGACTCTCTCTCGTGTCGTCTTTCTCGTTAGTTGCATCTTTCGCTCGACCTCCTCTACTACTAAGTTCCTGCACACTTAGACACAAGGATACCAAAATATAATAGGATCTAACTTGACTTGGTTAATCACATTAAAACTATCATGGAGTACTTACAATCTCTCTCTTTTTGATGTAAGCATTCCCAAGTTAAGTTAGGGTAAACCACAAACAAGTAACAGTAAAAAAGAATTGCAAGTACATGATTTTTAAAAAATGTACTACCCTCCCCCTACACTTAATATCTAATTATCCACCTTTGATCACATTAAAAATGGGGTATTCCATAAAAATAACTTTAAAATGAATTTAAATCATAGTCTAAGGGATAAAAATAAAATGATTATTATCTAAAAAATAAAAAATATTTTTAATTATTCAAAACTTCAAAGAATTTTTATAACGGTTAAGCATAAATATCCAAAGCTGAAATAAAATTTTCATGAAATTTTGAATTTAATTTAAGCAGTAATAAATAAAGATTCATTTTCACTAAAATTTTCTTAAAAATGGTTTCTGAACTCAAAAAATCATGAGAAGTTTTTTAATAATGTAATAGGAAGTATTTTTTAGAAAAAAAATAAACTTTCAAAAATTTAATTTTCAATAATTTTTAATATTAAAAATTTTTATTTGGATAAATAATTTATAGGAAATTTATCAATGGTCACAAAACTTTTGAGAATATATTTTAGATGGAGAAAATTATAAAGTTTCACAAAAAAATAAGTTTTGTGAAAAAATAGCATTGCAAGATATTTTTAAATTAAGAAATATAATTTTTTTGTTAGAAAATTAAAAACTAATATAATAATCAAAAATTATGATAATTTTTCTACCGATAGAAAATGAAGTCATCTTTCTAAAAAAATTTAAATTATAATTAATTTCTAACAAAAATTATACAAAGAAATATATTTGAAGGCATTAGACAATTTTAAAAAAAACTCTAATTCAATTAAAGAATAGTACATGCATAATGATTTTTAATTTAAACATGATTTTGGAACCCAATAGAGGTTCTCTTCAACTGGGTTAATTAAAAATTTTTTAAGAATATATTTTGGTGATAATTTTTTAATTTGGCGCTGATGATATCTAAAATGTCAATTTAATCGATTATAATTTCGAGCTTATTGAAAATATGGGCATGTAAGATTTTTTATTTCTATTTTTAATTTTTTTATTTTATCGAAATCTCCTAATCGATAAAACATTGCTAAAGTTCCTTTTTAACTTATTATTTTATTTTAATAAATTTTTATTTTCTATTTCTAATTTGCAAGAGTTTTTTGATAATATTTTTATAAATTTAAACAATTTATCCGAAGGTAGAGATCGTACCTGACTTACTTTGTCGATCTCAGAATCTTATGCTCCCCCTGTAGAGCTGCTTTCTTCTAATGTTCTTCCCCTTTCATTGATGCTCTCGATGCTCATCTTGTTGGTTGCTACTCCAGAATATCGTACTGGTTCCCCTGTACAAAAATTTTGTACAAGTCCTGAACCATTCCTAACAACGTATTGTGTTCTTTAGAAATTAAATTTGGAATCGCAAACAGAACTTAACATTATTGATTCCAAATTCAACTTATCTGTTCTTAGAGGTTTAGACCTGGATCACAAACGATGCTTAACATTATTGATCCAAATCCACCCATATTACAAATTCAATTAAATATTAATTTCAGAGATTGACTTCCAGGTTAAACATGGCGAGGCACTAGACCTTCTTGGGTATGGGAGCATCCACCACTTCCTAGACAAAGCCTTTCAACGAAATTTAATATTTAATTTCCTTATAGTAACCTTAGGTTTAACCAAAAAGAATAATCGAATCTCAAGTTCGAAAAACAAAAGAAACACAAAATCAAAAACATAAATTCGATAACCTAGATTTATTAGCCTCTTGTGTTTGGTATTTCAAAATCTAAATAAAAGGATGAACTAGTTATGATACGGAAACTAATAACTAATTATACCTTTTATAGCTTATAGACCTCACGATCTTCTACCATATTCCTCTTCTTATCTTGGACGACGTTGTTGATACAGTCTGACCTGGCTGTTGTTTTGATGTTGACACAGATTTAAGTTTGTATCAGATGTTAATTAAACTCGTTTTGATTAATGATCAAGGTTGATCAAGTGGAAGGGAAAAGTCTAAGTTGGAAACTTGGCACGCGAAGTCGGAGAGGACTCGGTAGCTCGTTCTCCGGACTAGGTCAGAGAGGGCTCGGTAGCTCGTTCTCTGGACCGGACGAAGTCGGAGAGGGCTCGGTAGCTCGTTCTCCGGACTAGGTCAGAGAGGGCTCGGTAGCTCATTCTCTGGACCTGACGAAGTCGGAGAGGGCTCGGTAGCTCGTTCTCCGGACTAGGTCAGAGAGGGCTAGGTAGCTCGTTCTCTGGACCTGACGTAGTCGGAGAGGGCTCGAGCCTGCCTCCTGACTAGGTCGAGAGGGCTCAGCTCGTTTTGGACCTGATGAAGTCGGAGAGGGCTCGTAGCTCGTTCTCCGGACTAGGTCGAGAGGGCTAGGTAGCTTGGCAACTGGAAGTCGGAGAGGGCTCGGTAGCTCGTTCTCCGGATTAGGTCAGAGAGGGACCTAAGTGGGCATTCCATGGTACATTGAATCGGTCGGCAGACCGATCCAGTGATACATAAGATAGTGGATCGGTCGGCAGACCGATCCAGTGAAACTAAGTTTCCATGGATCACTCAGTAGCACACTGAGTGTAATCTGATCGGTCTGGTGACCGATCAGGAAACACTCAGTAGCACACTGAGTGCAATCTGATCGGTCTGTAGACCGATCAGGAAACACTCAGTAGCACACTGAGTGTAATCTGATCGGTCTTGGAGACCGATCAGGAGATGCTATTGCGAAGAGAAGAAGGTTGGGATCGGTCGTGGAGACCGATCCAGCTGCGGCCTGATCGGTCTCCACGACCGATCAGACAACCTTCGGATCGATCAGGATATGTCCTGATCGGTCCATGGATCGGTCTGGTGACCGATCCACACACGATCCACATTGTTCGCTGTTTTTGCGATTTCTCCATTGATCTGCCTGATTCATGTGATATAATCTCTGTGCTGTTAGCTTTTGAGTTTGCAGGATCACAGGTATCATTCCAAGCCTAATTTCAAATTAAGTCCATAAGAGGAATACGACAAATGGTCTTTCTGCTGTGATTCGCGGTGCATGGTACATTTGAGGCATCAACGACTACTGGTGTGATCTGGCTGCGATCCGCTTGACTCCTAGTGATTGGTTCGAGCTCAGAAGACACCAGTGAAGACTGTGATTTCATTGGAGTGAGTTCAGAGAACGAGTAAGGAGGAAGAGGGATTGGCTGCAGCGATGATTCTGTGCAGATTGACCACGATCCGTGACAGCAGAGGACAGGGGCTTAAGAAGCAGTAAAAAGCGAGAGGAGAGAAAAAAGAAGCAAGTAAGAAAAAGAAAGTTCTGTTGATCGTTGAGCAGTGCTAAGTTCTTGAGCTCTCGGGTGAAAAACTGCTGTTTGTGAGTTCTCTGTTTCCACTGATCCTCGCGTGGTTGTAAGCGTTAGTTAATTCTTCTTTGCCACCGAGCTCTGTAAGTCTTGTGCTTTAACATATATATTTCTTGAGACTTTGTGGAGAGGTTACTCCACAGAGAAGGAGGATCTTGAGCCGGAATTTTTTCGGGGTGCGATCTACCGAAGATCGAGGGGTCGTCCACCTTACAGACACACCGAGGAGTAGGGGCAAGTTATCCCCGAACCTCGTAAATCCTTGTGTTAGTGTGCTTGTTTCCTCCTTGTTTTAGTTTCCTAATTTCGCTGTGCTAACAAGTTTCGTTGTAGAAATCCTTGTTAAAGTTTTTAAGAGGCTATTCACCCCCCTCTAGCCATCTAAGATCCTAACAAGTGGTATCAGAGCCTGGTGCTCTTCATCTGGACTAACATCCAAAGGAGCAAGAAGATGGCCATGAAGGAAGGATTCAGCACAAACAGACCACCCTTCTTCGATGGAGCAGATTTTCAGTACTGGAAGAGCCGCATGGAGTATTACCTCAAGACTGATATCTCCATGTGGTTCTCGGTCAAGGAAGGATTCACACCACCGAAGGACGAAGAAGGTAAGGAACTCGATTCATCAAGGTGGTCTACCGAACAAACTCGTAAAGGGCAAGCCGATGCCAAGGCGGTAGTCACCTTACAATGTGGGATTGCCAAGGACCAACTCGTCGAGGTAGGTCCATTCTCTAGTGCAAAAGATTTATGGAACAAGCTTATCGAGCTCCAAGAAGGAACTCGTGATTCTCGGATAGCCAAGAGGGACCTATTCTTGAATCAACTACAAAATCTCACCATGAAGGAAAACGAAACGGTAAGTGAACTACATGGGAGGTTCAAGGAAATCATCAATGGTCTACATTCCGTGGATGAACGCGTGGAGAATCGCGATCTAGTAAGGTACGCTCTTAAATCCTTTCCAAGGAATGCCTTGTGGTCATCTATGGTAGATGCCTACAAGGTTTCCAAGGATCTTTCCATTGTTAAATTAGATGAATTCTTTTGTGAAATGGAACTTCATGAACTTGCTAACAAAGGTCAAAGAGAGAAAGGTATTGCCTTAGTTGCAGGACCAAAGAACAAGGATGGAAGAAGAAAGAGGGAAAAGAAGAAGGAGAAAGAGATTTCTTCATCTACATCCTCCTCTGAGTCCGATGATGAAGGTGGATCATCACTACAAGAAAAAAGCCTTACAACAACGGTTTTTCATCGTTGTCGTAGCCCCTTTCGGACTGTTGTTAAAGGTTGTGTTGTTAAAGGGGGTACTCAAAGACAACGATTTTTAACCGTTGTCTTTGAAGACAAAGACAACAGTTTTTACAACGGTGAAAAACTGTTGTCTTTTCCTTCAAAGACAACAGTTTTTCACCGTTGTCTTTGAGCGTCTACCTTTAATAACAGGGTCTTCAACAACAGTTTTAAACTATTTACGACAACAGTGAAAAACCGTTGTCTTTTTTTGATAAAAAATAAAAAATATATTAAAATTTATTATACAATTTTCTAGTATTATAAATCATTCAAAATACTAAATTTGTAAATAAAAGTTAACATATAATTTTCTAACATTCGAAAATAATAGTTACAACATTCTGAAGAAATTTCAAAAGCAACCAACAAAATGACAACGATACTATTAAAACAAAGGTAGAACAACACAACATCCTAATCCTAGAAGAGTAACACAACATCCTAATCTTGATATCCAGTTTTGAAGAGTTGGAGCATTTGAACTACTTTTACCATGTACAACACTAGAAGAGTAACAAAACACTGCTTCTTAATTCTCCTAATCCTTCATCTTCTTCATCCTTGCCATGTTTGCATCATACTTGGATCGAAGTGGACCAAGTAGATAAAGAAAGAAGATAAACTAAATGTCTTCATCTTCTTCATCCTTGCTTCTTAATTCTCCTAATCCTTCATCTTCTTCATCCTTGCTTCTTAATTCTCCTAATCCTTCAAACTCCACCTGTAAGAAGAAGATAAAGAAATGTCACTTGATCTAACTAAATGCCTATGAATAATAAAAAAAATCTGAAATCTCATAAAGTAGACTTAATTCATTAATAATGCATCATATTGAATGTCTCTCCATGACTAGCTTAATAGCCTGTGCTATAGACATGTCTTCATTTGTTTCATACCTGAGTTTGTTAGCCTGTAAACGTTGAACAGTCATTTCACAAGAGAAATATTTCCAAGTTATCAGCACTGTAAATATAAGGTTAATAAAGAACTTGCCTCTTCCAGAATGGTTTCAAACACCTGACCAACTTTTTCCACTAGATCTTGAGGCACTTGATGTCCATCACCATCAAAGAGTGCGTAGCTGAAAAATAGAAGTAAATTTGTCTCCATAAGATTATAGTCTCCATGATCAGTGATATCTGTTAGTTATTCAATTAACCATTACCTCTCCAAGTCATGATCATACAAGACAGAATTGTCACCAGAAGTTCGATAAATTGGTAGACCAAGTCTTCCAATCCAAGATGCCAATGGATTCTCGTTGCAGACACCATGCAACCTGAAGTGTCCAAATTAAAACTTCTAGTCACTGAAATTTTGAAGGCTGGCCACAATCCTCTTCAGAAGGAATGAAAACAAAAACACAAAAAAAAGAAGCATACCAAGCTGCTCCCATGTCAACAGGAAAACCAAATGAGTAGTTAGTGTGAACTCGACCACCAATTCTATCCCGAGATTCTAAAAGCACAACCTAAGGAATAAAAAATAAACTTCCATGTGATACAAATTTACCCAGCCACTTCACACACTGCATTCATATCAGAACTTAGAATCTAATATGTAAAGGCAACTGAAAAAACTATTAATTTATATCGACATAACACCTGAAAAGCTGCATTTTTCAGCGCATGAGCAGCTGCAATCCCTGCAAATCCCTTAATATAAGTGAATATATACCACAAAACATAGGAGTTAAGAATTAAGACTAAGCATAAAGTTCAACATAATTATTAAACAAGTTCCACATGTAAATATAAAAGTCACAAAATTGATAATAATAGTTGTAGAATATTCGAATGTCAAAATGACAAATTAATATGTCATAATACTTATTTAGCAAGTTCACATAGATATAGTGAAAATTAAAGAAATGCACACTTATGATACAATAAGTAAATTTTGTTCCCATAGTAAGCTATTCTAAAGACATCATATATCGCCACAAGAACATATCACTTGAATATTATTATCAGCAAACACCAATAGATATTTTTACCGCTTTTTTATGCATAGCATGTCCTTGAAGAACCAGACCCTTCTTGTGAATTGTGATAATTAATTGAATCGTCCAGATTGTCATTCAACAACAACAAGTCTAGCTTTAGAGTTTGCAAAGTATATAACAAAAACTGGCTAACAAGGTTTGTTATTTTATTCATTGTGATATACTCTAAATTAAACTTCTCATACAGTTTAAATAGATGGATGAATTCTTAAAATATATTTCAAAGTAAGTGAACTATTGTTGTGATGAAGTGTATGTAGGCTTGAAAAATTCAGATGGAATAACCTGTTTGATGAGCACTACAGAAGAAAGTCATGTCTTGTGGAATGATAAATGAACAAGTGAAGTTGAGAACATAAAGAATAAGGCAAAAAAGAATTTTAAAAAAAAAAGCAAAAAAAGGCAGCAGATTCTTGGATACAATGTCGGGAGCAATGGAAATCTCTTTCTATTAGACATCAATTTCTTTAAGGCATTCCATCTCTTATCAGCTCACACAAACCAGCAGTAGAAGCATAAGAATGAAGAGAAGCATTATAAAAGGTAAGAAATCAACCGATTTGGTCGAACACCTAAAAGTGCAGGAAAACAATCCTTCCAAGACTAGACCTTGAACTTCACACTGACCCTTAAACAATCAGTAACGAAAATAAGGATAGAATACCCAATCTTGTGATCGTTACAGCAGGAAGACGAACTTGGTGGAATGATAAAGGAGCAAGTAGAATTGAAAAAATGTAAAGAAAGGGGCGAAAGATGCATCAAAAAGAAGAAAAAAATGAGCAAATTCTTGGATGCAACCGAAATGCTTTGCATCCGACATCATACCAAACGACCAATTTCCATGAAACGCATTCAGTCACTCTCCATCATTGCTTGCACAATCCAGATGGGGAGAAGCATTAAAAAGAATATGAAGAATTGTAAACTTTTGTCGGTTAAAAGGAAATGTATACTTCTTGTTGTAAGTTAATAGAACTCTGAGCGTAACAGGAGTGGGGGAAAAAAATGTAAGAAATGGAAAGATTTGAACAAAGACCTGGAAGTATCTGACACTCGAATGCTTGAACGATCCGAGTTGGCTCATGAGGATTTGGATGTTTGCGTCGGCCTCGAGAACGGTCAAGTGGCGTGGGAGTGGGATGACGAAGAAGTCGACCAAGGGGTGATCATGGAGGGCGATGCCCAAAAATTTGTGACCTAGGTTTCTGGACGAGGCGCTGGCATCGGAGACATATGCGCCTTTACGGTCGATGGCACGGTAGATAGCGATCCGGTGCAGCCAGTTCCCAACTTTTGTGATGCCGCCGAAGCCCTCCATACCAACTTTTGTGATCATCGTCCACTGTCGCCTCGTTCTCGCCGGTCATTTCCTCCAGCGACCTTCCCTTCGACTCCGGCACCAGGAAGGTGCACGCTAGCCCCAGAAGATTGCACACGACAAGCAAGAAGAGGGCATTCCTCACCCCGATCCCAGCAGGGTAGCCTCGGTCCGCCTTCGCTGGGTCCGGGTTCTGCGCCAGGTACAGGAACCCGAAGGCCCCCACGATCGCCCCCATCTTCCCTGTCGCTGCCGATATCCCGTGGCATGTCGACCTCAGCCGCGCCGGGAAGACCTCCGCCGGCACGATGAACGTCGTGCTGTTCGGCCCGAAGTTGGCGAAGAAGAAGGTGAAGGCGTACATGACCACGAAGCCGATGTGGTTCCCAGGCGTTGTCCAGTAGTGCTACGGCACTGCCAGCCCCAGCATGAACACCGTCATCATTCCGAACCCTAGGACTTGGATCGTGAACCGGCCGATGATGTCGATCAGTGACACCGTGAACCAGTACCCGAGCACCGTGCCGCAGAGCGCGATTAGGGTTTGCGCTCGCGCAATGCGTATAACCTCCACTTTAGAATAGTTGTTGCAAAATATAGTTCGTATAAAATTGTAATTTTATTTTTACTATTTGAATAAATCCATCCATCTTAAAATAAACCACAAATTTTATCTTAAAGATAAACATTAAGGGATATAAATTTCACTTCATCAATGAAAATAGGCAAATAACTATGTTTGACTATTTTTTTTATAAAATAATTTTTAAAGACAACATAGTTTTAGACACCAAATTAAAATATGCACATTAAAATATAAGCAACGCTAATAGACAACGGTTGATTAAAATTGTTGTCGTATGCCAAATAAAGATATCTCATAGACAACAATTTTAAAAAATCGTTGTCTTATGTATGTCAAAGACAACGGTTTTTTAAACATTGTTGTCTTTTTTTAAAAAACACGACCAACAACAACAGTTTTCAATAAAACTGTTGTTAAATGACAAAAAGACAACAGTTTCTCAAAAAACTGTTGTCTATTTGGTGTGGTTAAATCTATAATTTCTTGTAGTGCATCATCAAGCGAGATGGCCAACTTCGTGAGGAGAATTATGAGAAGAAGCCGAAGATACAAAGGAAAAGGTAAACCTAATGATCAAAATATCGATAAGACTAATGTTACATGTTATGAGTGTAGCAAGAAAGGGCACTACCGGAGTGAGTGTCCAAAACTCAAGAAGGAGGAACGGGCCAAAAAGAAGGAGGAAAGATCCAAGAAGAAGAAAGCTCTCAAGGCCACTTGGGATGAATCTTCCTCAAGCTCATCGGAGGAGGAAGAGAAGAAGGAGAAGAGTACTCGGCAATTGGCACTCATGGCAAGGGAGGAGTCCGAGTCCGAGAGTGATGACTCAAGCACTTCAGCCGCGGCTTCATCATCTTCGGATGATGAAGAGGTAACCTCTTCTCACTTAGAAAAATGTTATAAGACTATTACACATTTGTCTACCTTGCTTAAAAAATCAAAAACAGAAAATAAATCATTAAAAGAAGAAGTAGAGAACTTGAGAGCTCTTAGGGAAGATGAGGTTGATGACCTACATCTAGAGCTCCTTGAAGATGAGAACAAGGCCTTGAAGGGTGAGGTTGAGAAACTCAAGAAAATGCTTGAGAAATTCTCAACTAGCTCTAAGACCCTAGACATGATTCTAAATGCCCAAAGAGCGGTCTACAACAAGGCTGGATTAGGATACCAACCTAAGGAGTCTAGCTTTATTTCTTTAGTGTCAAGAACCCAATTTCATAGATCGCATGTTTCTAGGGTTCATGAGACTAGGAAGAAGGTAACAAAGGCATGGGTGCCTAAGTCTTTCATTGTAGATGCATTAGGTCCCAAGATTTGGGTACCTAAAGCATCTATCTTTCGTGTCTTGTAGGCATTGGTAAAGGGGGAGCGTCTATCAACTTGGTTTGTTGATAGTGGATGCTCCAAGCACATGACCGGGGATAAGTCACTATTTTCTACCATTCAAAACAAAAATAGAGGTAATGTGTCATTTGGTAATAATGGTAACCTTAAGGTTATAGGGGTTGGAGACATTCATATATCCGAATATCTCCAAATCAAGAATGTCCTTCTAGTCAAGGGGGTGACTTTTAATCTCCTAAGTGTCAGTCAATTGTGTGATACGGGTTACACAATTAAGTTTCATTCGAGTCAATGTCTAGTCAAAAACATTGACACACTTGACACGGTACTAGTAGGCACAAGGG
The DNA here is from genome assembly GCF_018446385.1 of Zingiber officinale. Classification (NCBI taxonomy): domain Eukaryota; kingdom Viridiplantae; phylum Streptophyta; class Magnoliopsida; order Zingiberales; family Zingiberaceae; genus Zingiber; species Zingiber officinale. The sequence continues at coordinate 27,007,263 of NC_056000.1, read as the reverse complement.
TAGATAACATTTATCAAGTTTCTTTTAAAAGTGCTACTAATGCTCTTGCTAAGTGTTTCATGTCAAAAGAAGAAGAATCGTGGCTTTGGCATAGGAGGTTGGCTCATGTAAACATGAAGAATATCCGGAAGCTGGTCAACAAAGGGTTAGTGCGAGACTTACCAAGCATCAAGTACCAAAAGACCAAATTGTGTGATGCATGTCAGAAGGGTAAGCAAACTAAAGCGCCTCATAAAGGTAAAAGTGCTGTAAGTACAACCACTGCCTTAGACCTATTACATATGGATTTGTTTGATTGCAGTAGTGTTATTTCATTAAATGGAAGTAGATACTGTTTTGTGATTATTGATGACTTTACTAGGTATACATGGACCTTCTTTTTGAAAACTAAGGATCAAACCATAGATATTTTTATTTCCTTTTGTAGAAGAACTGAAAATGAAAAATCAACAACAATTAAAACCATTAGAAGTGATCATGGTGGGGAATTTCAAAATCATAGGTTTTTAGAATTTTGTCAAGAAAAGGGATATAGGCATGAGTTCTCTACTCCAAGGACCCCACAGCAAAATGGGGTTGTGGAGAGAAAGAACCGAGTCTTACAAGAGGCTGCACGAAGTATGCTCAATGAGTACTCACTACCGAGTTACTTATGGGCTGAAGCTGTAAATACAGCTTGCTATGTGCAAAATCGAATCCTGATACATAGGTTTTTAGGAAAGACTCCCCATGAACTTTGGTTTGGAAAACCCCCTACAATTAAACATCTTAGGGTGTTTGGTTGTAAGGTGTTTATTTTGAACACCAAGGACCATCTTGGAAAATTTTCGGCCAAAGCTGATGAAGGGATACTGGTCGGGTACTCGCTCACCAGCAAAGCCTATCGAGTCTACAACAATAGGACTAAATTGATTGAAGAGTCCTCTGATGTAGCTTTTGAAGAAATCCCTAACTTAAATGATCAATCAAGGAATGTAGGAGAAATTCAATTTGAACTTAGAAGGCTAAGTTTGAATAATCGAAACATAGAAAGAGTCGAAGTTGACTCTGATGATGATGAACAAAGGCAACAAAGAACTCAATCTGATCCGTTGCCTGATATTGAGTCCTTGCCTGTGCCTAGTGAGACCATTCATGAGGCACCACCAACACCAAGACAATCTAGGATAGCCACTAGTCATCCCCAAGACCAAATTGTGGGAGACATCCAACAAGGGGTTAGGACTAGGTCATACTTTAGAAATGAGTCTAATGAAGTCGCATTGATTTCAGAGATTGAACCAAAATTAGTTGATGAGGCATTGCGCGATCCTGATTGGATCATAGCTATGCAAGATGAGTTAGGTCAATTTGAAAGGAGCCAAGTGTGGGACTTAGTTCCTAGACCTAAGAAGACCACCATTATTGGAACTAAATGGGTCTTCAAAAATAAGTTAAATCAAAAGGGAGAAGTTGTGAGAAACAAGGCAAGACTTGTAGCCAAGGGCTATAGTCAAGTCGAAGGCCTCGATTATGATGAGACTTATGCTCCCGTGGCCCGATTAGAGTCCATTCGTTTGATGCTAGCTTTTGCTGCACATAGAGGTTTCAAGCTCTATCAAATGGATGTTAAATCTGCTTTCTTAAATGGCTTTATTAAAGAAGAAGTCCATGTTGAACAACCACCGGGGTTTGTGAATACCGAAGCTCCAAACCACGTGTACAAGCTCAAGAAAGCACTTTATGGGCTTAAACAAGCACCACGAGCTTGGTACGAAAGGTTGTCAACATATTTACTAGAAAAGGGTTTTGTAAGAGGCCAAATAGACCCAACACTATTTCTGCGTAGAGATGGTGAAAATATTTTTGTAGCCCAAGTGTATGTCGATGACATAATTTGTGGCTCAAATAACAAGGGCTATTTGAATGAATTTATTTCTCACATGGAAAGTGAGTTTGAGATGAGTCTAGTAGGAGAATTGACATTCTTCCTTGGACTTGAAATCAAACAAACTCGAGATGGAATTTATGTCCATCAGACGAAATACACTCAAGAGATGCTCAAAAAATTCAAAATGAGTGACTCTAAGGAAGTATCCACTCCAATGGCGACAAACACTCGTCTTGACAATGATGAGAGTGGGAAACCAGTTGATCTAACGCAATATAGAAGCATGATCGGTAGTCTTCTATATCTCACAGCTAGTCGACCGGACATACTTTTTGCTGTGGGTATGTGCGCTAGATATCAAGTTTGTGCCAAGGAATCTCATTTAACTGCAGTTAAGAGAATTCTGAGATATCTCAAAGGCACAATGAGAGTAGGACTGTGGTACCCTCGTACGGAGTCTTTTGATTTGATAGGCTATACCGATTCCGATTATGCTGGATGCAAATTGGATCGGAAAAGTACTAGTGGGGGTTGCCAATTTTTAGTTCGTCATTGGTCAGTTGGTCAAGTCGGAAGCAACATTGTGTTGCTCTCTCCACGACCGAGGCTGAATACATTGCCATGGGAGAGAGTGTATCACAATTGTTGTGGATGATTCACACTCTAGAAGATTATGGACTTTCGTATAAGGGAGTGCAAGTGTTGTGTGACAATATTAGCACAATAAACCTAACGAAAAATCCAGTCCATCATTCTAGGACCAAACACATTGAAGTGCGTCATCACTTCATTAGAGATCACGTAGCTAGGGGAGACATTGCACTCACATATGTTGAGTCAAAGTCAAACTTAGCCGATATTTTCACCAAACCCCTTCCGGAAAATGAATTTAGTCATTTAAGGAGAGAATTGGGGATGTGTTTGGCTCAATAAGTCATTTTGACCACATCATGATCAATAAGGACCATTAAAAAGACAAGAGAAATTGGGAAATTAATTTGGACAACTTGGGAACATCTCACACAAACTATAAGGTTTAACAAAATATTTTTGTTTGCTAGAAATGGGGTGAGATGCTAGGATCAACCAAATTATTCAAAATATATCATGCATCCCTTGAATAATTAGGTTGAAGAGACATAAATTGAGTATGGGGAAGGCCATTACATAATTCATGTGTATTTGGCTCCTAGATCTTACTCATATATTCCAACCAAGGAATCTTGGTTGGACCTGTGTCTAGAAATCATCTAACTTTGTTGATGTGTTGATTGATACCCTTGATTGATATCTTCCTGATGTTGACTGAAAATAGGACAAGTTGGTGAAGAAACCTTGATATATTTTGACAAACTTGTAACTACTCATAGTAAGGATGTATTTTGAACCGATAGCCTGAGTCAGATTTATTACCTTGGTTCACTATAGATCATAGTTTCAGCAAACAAACAAAACAAACTTCTCTGGTTTTGAAACCTTGAGATTCAACACATTTGTTATGAAGTGTCTGAAACTTTCGAGCCCTAAATAATTCCAAATCATTAAAGCTCATCATAAGGAAATATTCATTGGTATCACTGAATATAATCTGTGGGCTCTTCAGATCCTAGGTTCTGAACTTGGAAGTTGTTGAACTAAGTTTCATAGCTTTCGATACGAATTTTAGAGACTGAAATCACTGATTATCAGACAATGATCGGTCCAGGGACCGATCAGGATGATATCTGATCGGTCTCTGCGACCGATCAGGAGAGTTCCATTCGATATCTGATCGGTGTGCAGACCGATCAGGGTTCTGGCACATATATTATTGATCGACCTCTGATCGGTCCGGGGACCGATCAGGAGGTTCCCTGATCGGTCCCCACGACCGATCAGGAGGCTTTGGTACGTGATCCACCTCTGATCGGTCCAGGGTCCAATCAGAGGCTTCCTGATCGGTCTCCATGACCGATCAGGACCCTCCCTGACCGATCAGGACGTTCCCTGATCGGTCAGGATTTCTCCTGATCGGACAGCCGTCCGATCTTATGATCTGCTCACCCCCTTTAACTTCCCCCAATCCTTCGTTCTCTCATTTCACGTCGAAAACCCTAGCCGAACCACTCCTCAGTCCCGACTTTTCCCTCCATCTTCTCCGAAATCTTCAAATGGCGCCTAGGTAACTTCATTTCTCCCCGAAATCTGTTCATTTTTGGCATTTTAGCTTATTTTCACAGTATATCTCTGTGTGTTGTCTCGGTTCTCGACTCTGTGGCTCCCGTGGACTCCCATATGCCCCGACCATGTCCCATTTTGACCTATTTAGGAAGAAATCAGCCGGTAAGGGTACGTCTAAGTCCTCTGCTGAGAAATCCAAGTCCCAGGCACCCTCCCGACCTCAACCTTCCTCTTCTTCAAGATTCCCGAACCGCCAGTTTGAACAAGCATTTCAAAATAGGACATTCAAGCTACTCCCATGTCGATCTGTGGATCGAAAGTACATGGATGAGTTTTGTCCTTCTGTATCCGAAACCCTGGCATATTACAAACTTGACTCGTTAGTCTACCTAGAAAGGGACATCAACTATGACCTAGTATCTGAATTCTACAACAATCTTCATCAGGCCAGTGATGGTGTTTATAGAACCAGAGTCGCTAAAAGAACTATCGATTTCTCCATCGTAGAATTCTTTGGGTATCTAGGTTGCCGAAGGTGTTCAGGAGATCCTTTTCCCATTTATCCTGATTTACCAGAATCATTACCTCCTCCACTTGATGTATCACCTGATTCCATCTATGAGTACTTCTTCGATCATCCTAGACCAGGTGGACTGGATGAGTTGGATGTTGATTTTCCCACCTTTGCCGCCCTACGACTATCTGCCCCTGACTATATTCTTTTTAAGATAGTCACAAACTGTCTCCTTCCAATCACGTCCAAACCTCTAGCAGAGATCCGACCATACAACTGCCTGATGCTTTATGGTTTGCGTCGGCATCTCGACTTTGACATTATGTCCAGCATCTATTCTTCGATCATCTCCTATTCTCAGCCTAGCAGCTCCACCATTTATATGCCTTATGGGCATATAATTACAGATTGGCTCGAGACCCTTCAGATAGATGTGTCTAAGGGTAGGATAGTGAAGATGGTCAGACAGGATTGCCGACTTGGGAAACGGGCATTTTCCAAGTCCGGTATCTTGGGACAGAATGGGGCTGTTCGGTGGAAGGATGGGAGAGATCTGGGAGAGTTACCACGGGCACTTTCTCGATAGGTTGCTGCTCCTCCTCCTGCTGCTGATGAGGTCGATCCTGATCTGCGCTGGCAGATCGCTGAGCTAGAGAGCCGCTTCGATCAGCACGATGAGCTACTGGCTGCTGAGCTCCATGGACTGCGCGTTCGGATCGACCAGCGCTATGATGATCTACGCAATCAGCAGTTGGTGACGCAGCAGCTGCTTCTGGGCTGGATTGCCAACTACCCATCTCCGCAGCATTTCTCGGGCCATCCACCTTCGAGCTCCAGCATGCCGCCTCAGGGTTACGTGCCTCCTGCAGATGATGATGAGGTTCCTCCTGTTGAGGATATTGATTGATACATTCTGTGTGTCACTTTGCCTGTCTGTGTTGGATACTATTTGTTGGATATCTTTGTCTGACCTGGATACTTATGCTACTCATATATTTTTGCTATTCATTTGTCTATTTCTTGCTTTTCCTTATGCTTCAGTTCATATTATTATGTTGTTCCTATGCCATGACTTGATTGTATTTTATCTCTTTCTTACTGTCATATAATACATTTAGAGGGAACTCTAGGTGCATTAAGAAAAAGATAGTATGGGTTAAGGGGGAGCCTTTTGAGTTTTGTCATCTCATTTGCACCTTTTCGGTGTTTGACAAAGGGGGAGAGAACACCTAAGTTTAGAGATGTATGAAGGCTTGATTTTAAGGGAAAAGATAACGGGAAGGATCTTGATTCCCGTTATTGACTTAGTGGTGTATTCATCTTAGGGGGAGGATCTTGATTCCCTTAAAATTATGAAAATAAGAACATCTCTGATCTAAACTTAAATCGTGTTGTCAAACAATAAAAAGGGGGAGATTGTTGATACAGTCTGACCTGGCTGTTGTTTTGATATTGACACAGATTTAAGTTTGTATCAGATGTTAATTAAACTCGGTTTGATTAATGATCAAGGTTGATCAAGTGGAAGGGAAAAGTCCAAGTTGGAAACTTGGCACGCGAAGTCGGAGAGGGCTCGGTAGTTCGTTCTCCGGACTAGGTCAGAGAGGGCTCGGTAGCTCGTTCTCTGGACCGGACGAAGTCGGAGAGGGCTCGGTAGCTCGTTCTCCGGACTAGGTCAGAGAGGGCTCAGTAGCTCGTTCTCTGGACCTGACGAAGTCGGAGAGGGCTCGGTAGCTCGTTCTCCGGACTAGGTCAGAGAGGGCTAAGTAGCTCGTTCTCTGGACCTGACGTAGTCGGAGAGTAAGGGTGTCAATTCGGGTGGGTCGGGTCGGGTTGGGTCGGGTTAAATTTTTTTTTTTTTTTTATAACCCAACCCGAACCCGAATTCAACCCGAAACTCCTAAACCCGAACCCGAACCCGCCCAACCCGCCCAACCCGAACCCAACCCGTGTAACCCGAAAATTCGATTCAAAATGACTTTTTGGAGCTATTTTCCCTATAATTCTTCACTTTTATCTCAATATTTCATCATTATCATACTAACTTGATATTAATATACATAAAACATCTTAATTTTCAAAATAAAATTTGATTTAACCCTAAAAAAACCCCACTAAACCCTATATTTGGGTCAACCCGGGTCAACCCGGGTCAACCCGAACCCGACCCGACCCAACCCGAAAATCTTCAACCCGAATACCCTCCAACCCAAACCCGACCCGAACCCGAAAATGTCCAACCCGAACCTTATTTTTTTCGGGTCGATTCGGGTTGGGTCGTCGGGTCGGGTTCATTTTTGACACCCCTATCGAAGAGGGCTCAGTAGCTCGTTCTCCGGACTAGGTCAGAGAGGGCTCAGTAGCTCGTTTTCTGGACCTGACGAAGTCGGAGAGGGCTCGGTAGCTCGTTCTCCGGACTAGGTCAGAGAGGGCTAGGTAGCTCGTTCTCTGGACCTGACGAAGTCGGAGAGGGCTCGGTAGCTCGTTCTCCGGATTAGGTCAGAGAGGGACCTAAGTGGACATTCCATGGTACATTGGATCGGTCGGCAGACCGATCCAGTGATACATAAGATAGTGGATCGGTCGGCAGACCGATCCAGTGAAACTAAGTTTCCATGGATCACTCAGTAGCACACTGAGTGTAATCTGATCGGTCTGTAGACCGATCAGGAAACACTCAGTAGCACACTGAGTGTAATCTGATCGGTCTTGGAGACCGATCAGGAGATGCTATTGCGAAGAGAAGAAGGCTGGGATCGGTCGTGGAGACCGATCCAGCTGCGGCCTGATCGGTCTCCACGACCGATCAGACAATCTTCGGACCGATCAGGATATGTCCTGATCGGTCCATGGATCGGTCTGGTGACCGATCCACACACGATCCACATTGTTCGCTGTTTCTGCGATTCCTCCATTGATCTGCCTGATTCATGTGATATAATCTCTGTGCTGTTAGCTTTTGAGTTTGCAGGATCACAGGTATCATTCCAAGCTTAATTTCAAATTAAGTCCATAAGAGGAATACGACAAATGGCCTTTCTACTGTGATTCGCGGCGCATGGTGCATTTGAGGCATCAACGACTACTGGTGTGATCTGGCTGCGATCCGCTTGACTCCTGGTGATTGGTTCGAGCTCAGAAGACACCAGTGAAGACTGTGATTTCATTGGAGTGAGTTCAGAGAACGAGTAAGGAGGAAGAGGGATTGGCTGCAGCGATGATTCTGTGCAGATTGACCACGATCCGTGACAGCAGAGGACAGGGGCTTAAGAAGCAGTAAAAAGCGAGAGGAGAGAAAAAAGAAGCAAGTAAGAAAAAGAAAGTTCTGTTGATCGTTGAGCAGTGCTAAGTTCTTGAGCTCTCGGGTGAAAAACTGCTGTTTGTGAGTTCTCTGTTTCCACTGATCCTCGCGTGGTTGTAAGCGTTAGTTAATTCTTCTTTGCCACCGAGCTCTGTAAGTCTTGTGCTTTAACATATATATTTCTTGAGACTTTGTGGAGAGGTTACTCCACCGAGAAGGAGGATCTTGAGCCGGAATTTTTCCGGGATGCGATCTACCGAAGATCGAGGGGTCATCCACCTTACGGACACACCGAGGAGTAGGGGCAAGTTATCCCCGAACCTCGTAAATCCTTGTGTTAGTGTGCTTGTTTCCTCCTTGTTTTAGTTTCCTAACTCCGCTGTGCTAACAAGTTTCGTTGTAGAAATCCTTGTTAAAGTTTTTAAGAGGCTATTCACCCCCCCCCCCTCTAGCCATCTAAGATCCTAACAGACGTGTGAGCGACAATCTATCGAGATGAGAATCCACCCAAGCCTCCTTCTTCTCCTTGCAAATTTCGGCCACCAAGAATCTCCTAGAGATGAAGGTCTTTGGCCACCAACCAAGCTCCAAGGGATGCAAAGAAACAAAGTCTCCTTTCTCTACTTCTTCTCCAAGCAAAATCCGGCCACCAAGGGTCTCCTAGAGAATTGATGCCTCCGGCCAAGAAAGAAGAAAAGGGGAAGAGGAAGAAGAGAGGGAGGGTCGGCCACCACAAAGAAGAGAAGAGAGAAATACTAGATGTATATTCTTATGAGGTGAGGCACCTCCACCCTCTCTTTTATATTCCTTGGTCTTGTTAAATAAGGAAAGTTTTAATAAAAACTTCCTTATTTTCTTTGTCATAGAAAGGAAAATTTAATTGATTAAAAAAAATTCCTTTTCTCTATCAATGTGGTCGGTCACCCCAATTACTCCAAATAAGGAAAGTTTTAAACACAAAATTAAAACTTCCTAATTTGTTTCCAAAAATTTTAAAAATAAAATTTCTCTTTAAAAATTCCCTTCATGGTTGGTTATAAAAAGAAACTTTTATAAATTAAAATCTCTCTATCAAAACATGTGGATGATTATAATAAGGAAAGTTTTCTCAAAATTAAAATCTTTCTTTCAATCTACAAATAAGGAAAGATATCAAATCTTTTCTCTTAATCTTTTGTAGAAACTATAAAAGGAAATATTTAAATTTTAAAACTCTCTTTTAAAATCATGAGGATGGTTACAAAAAAGGAAAGTTTTATCAAATATTAAAATCTTCCTTTTAACTACAGAGAAGGAAAGATATTAAACCTTTCTCTTAATCTTTTGTAGAAAACTATAACAAGAAAGATTTAAATTTTAAACTCTCTTTTAAAATCATGACTTCCACATAAGAAAAGATTTTAAAAATAAAATCCTTTTAATTTATTTTGGTCGGCCACCTAAGCTTGGGTTCAAGCTAGGGCTGGCCACCAACTCACCTTGGTTTGGCCGGCCCTAGCTTGGGCTCCAAGCTAGGCTTGGCCGACCACCTTAAGGTGGGTAAGAAGGTGGGTATAAGACTTTATAAATAAGAGGCTACGATAAACTTTCATTGTCTTTATGTAGGTATTCGGCTATAAGAGTTATTCTACTAATTTCCTCGACCTCGGATTCTTCTAACGACGACTCGGTGTCCATCGAGGAGTTGGATTTGGCTTTTTTTGGTTCTTCAAAGAGCTTCAAGAACTTTTCCCAAAGTTCTTTTGCACTCTCATATTTTTGAATTCTGTCAAGATCCTGGGCGGGCAGAATGCTCAGAAGGTGAAACTCCGCCTTACCATTTGCCATAAAATTGTTGCGGTGCTTCTCAGTCCATCGATGCTCCTCAAGTTCTTTTCCTTCTTCACTTTTGGGCATATCAAAATTGTACTTAATCATTAGTAAAATATTAAAATCGATTTTAAAATATACCTCCATTCGACATCTTCAAAATGCGAACTCCCCCTCAAATACTAGTGGGCAAATGCTAGGTCCGACCGTTTCTTGTGTTTCGATCGGCGATTAGTCCTTCTAAAGTGGTCTTACTCTGATATCACTTGTTGGTCCCCTGGTAGTCGGCTAGAGGGGGTGAATAGCCTGAAATAAGAAAACAAACACCTTTATTGACTTACAACTTTATTAAAATAAACACTTGCATAAAAGGAATTAAGAAACTAATTAATGAGAGAAATTAAAGAGACACAGAGATTTTACTTGGTTTGTAATTAGAAGATTGCTAATCCAAGACGTTGGAAGCTCACTAAAGTCTCCTTCTGATGAAGAAGCCTCTTATAGAAGTCAAAGCACACAATTACAAAGCCAAACTCAAATAGAATTTTTTTTCAAGTGTTCTATTTAGCTTCTGAGATGAGGGTTGTATTTATATCCCTAATCGGGGTGCCTAGAAGGGTTCCAGGTGTATGGACGTAGATAAAATTTTATCTAGGTCACAATGGATCGTGATACATTGAGTTCAATAAACTTTCTAGTTAAGGTGCCTAAAGGGGTTCCGGGTGCCCGGGCGGTGTCGATACGACCCCCGTTGGGCGAGGTGCCCCGAGGGTGCCCAAGTGATCCGGGTGCCCAGACCAGGTCCGAGTGCTTGGACCAAAGTCAACCTCCCTATTGAGTTTTCGATCCGGGCTCTAGCTCCAGCTCCATTCACTTGGGTGATTTCGGCCATCCGGAATAGGGCTCACCCAAACCCATTTTATGACCTTCTCGAGCAACCTTCTACTCTGGCTTCTCGTCCCTCAGAACGGCGGCGTGTTTCCTTCTCATCCACCAGTGTACTCCGCTCACTTTGATGATTTCGGTCATCCGGAATAAGGCTCACCCGAACTCATTTTCCGACCTTCTCGAGCAACCTTCCACTCCAACTTCTTGTCCCTTGGAATCATCGCGCGTTTCCTTCTCGTCTGCCAGCGTACTCTTCCGCAGCACCTCGTCCCTCAGACGCACCAAGCTCGTCAACTCTCTCCGGTGTTGTCCTTTTCGCTAGCTGCGTCTTTCGCTCGACCTCCTCTACTCCTAAGTTCCTACACACTTAGACACAAGGATATCAAAACATAATAAGATCTAACTTGACTTGGTTGATCACATCAAAACTATCACGAGGTACTTACAGTTTCGTTGTAAATGAGAAAAATATTGTATCAAGATGTTTCCGTGCAAGGGAGTCACAAGGATGACACATTATATCTCCTTCGTGTACATGGTTTTGATGTCACCTCATGTAGCTTGTTGTTGTGATAGATGCATACAAGTGTTACAGTCTAGCAATTAACGGAAAATAATACATGACTTTCAAGGGAATATTTTTCTTCTTCTTCCCAGATAAGCGACTATTCTATTTATAACTAGGGTGATTACACATTTTGTATTTCATCAGTTCGTTATCTTCATTTCAAAAGATCATACAGTTATTGATGCCACAATGAATCTTCTCTACTGGTAAACTCAAATATCTAATCAATTTCTTTGTATTATAGAAGCTATCAGTCATGCAGTTATTAGTAGTGATTAACTGTGACATCAATTGACACATGTCATCGTAATATCGTTCAGAGAAATGATGTTATGCTTTCATGTTTTGTAATATTATAGTAGCTGATAGTTGAGAATAATAAAAAAAAAATACATTCCCATAATTTTCTTTCACTAACTTTTAACATGTCACATATGTTCTAAAGTTCAAACGTAGGTGTTTCCTTTATATTCGATTGATCATGTGCATTTATCGCATCATAAACTATTAATTGTATTGCATTCATAGGCCTTGATGATCCCTATGGTGCAATCGTGCTGGATGACGAAGCAATAGAAAGTCCAATTTAATCAAATACATATCACTCTCCATGATAATACTAATTGTATTAATTTGGAACAAACTCATACCTATATATATATATATATATATATATATATATATATATATATATGAGTTTTCACTGTATCTTCATCATGCAAACCTATATTTCTATATCCGTACTAATTACATGGACACTTTAATTCAGTACGTACCATTAAGCATTCTGGATGAGACTTAGTAAACTCATCAACCCAATAAAAAATTCTTGACTGATAAATTTATTGTCTAACATATTGTACATTTAAATCTTATTTATATATATTGCATCTTAATGAGAATAAAATTTCTAACAAAGTTAATCATGTTAAACTAAGCATGTTTATATTTAAATTATTTTGATGGTTAAGGTTATATCTCTGTCTCAGTAAATGATATTCTCATACTTATGAATACAAAGATTTATTCTTACCATTTTTGTGCTTAAAGTTTTTTACTTACCAAGCTTACTGTTATCTTATCTAATACCAAAACTATTGTTTTTCTAATTCTTGATTTTAATACTAAACTCGGCTATGCAGCAGTAATTAATTAGACATTTGGGAAAATAAAGTAAAAAAAAAAATAAAGCATAACTTTGAGAATAGCATACACTCATATTGCCCAAGTATCTTGTAAGTGATAAACTTTTGTCCTTATGATATAGCATAGACAGTGGGCACATGGTAATTATAGCGTAATGGTCAGAGGTCGATCCCTTGGGGTGATGAATGACATGGTCGAACTCACCATGCGCTCAACGTCTATGTACCTACATAAACCTCCCTCCATATCCGTGGAACCGTTAAAATAACGGATCTACCTTTTATATATATATATATATATATATATGTATATATATATATATATATAACAGCAAAATTGTTCTAAAAACCCAAACATACATGGAACATACACATAATATAATGACACTACAAGATTAGTCAAGTTCACTAGCACAACAAGCGCACAAGCATAGCAGCCTCAGAAGTACATCCAGTCTCGTAAACACAATGCGAGTTCGTAGGCAGCCTCGCAAGCATACATGACCTTGAAGGAGAAAGCTTTACCTTGCGACGGAGAGGAGCAGACAGACAGAGCTTGAAGGAGTGCTCATTGACGATGAAGAGCTAAGGCATAGTGACAACGCCGGAGAGGAGTTGGATTCTGGAGAGGAGGAGGAGGTTGAGCACACTGACGCGCGGACACCAAAAAGCACCAATGACTCAGGAACGCCGAAGAGAGTGTTGAGGAGGGTGGAGACGAGGCTGAGGCCGATGGACACAAGGCTGAGGACGCACGAAGGGACGCTAGAGAACTCACGACAGACTAGCCGAAGAGGATGCACCAAAGACAACAAGCTAGAGAGGAAGCGCGCCAGAGATGCCGTGGACGGTCGTCGAACAAGATTGCCGGAGGGTGAGAGAGAAGGGAGATCGATCGCATGAATGTGGGCCGGAAACTCTATATTTTTTTTTGATTTCAGTGACGGAAGTTTAAATATTCTATCATTATTTTCATAATTTAGGGATGAAATTTTGTCGTCAAATATAGATGAATTATTAATTTTATCGCTAAATTTGTCGCTAATTCCTGATTTTCCTGGAGAGTAAATAAATTATTGTTTAATATTTATATCATATGTAGTGAAGTATATATGTTGATGAGATAAAATTTTCATTGAGTACTAAAGCCTTAAAATGAAGGAAGGAGGTGATTAACATCGATAACTCCTTTTGTGTCGAATTTAGTTGCAACAAATCGAAGGATTCATCTCATAGTCATGGTGATGTAAGTATATATAAGAGCCTCTTTATGGATAAGTTGAGTCTTGCTAAAAAAATATTTTTTTTTGCTAGAAGAAGTTAAAAGAGACAAATCTAAGAGAGACGTGGACCAGACTATCCTTTATAACTCCATACACTAAAAGTAATATTAATTTTGCTAACAATTATATAAATGCGTTTCTTAAGCCAATGAATTAATTGTTGTTGTCCTTTTAACCTCGTCCAATTATCCGATTATCATAGTAATAGAGGAATGGCTAACACCATAGGATAAGAATGATAAAATTATTTTTAAAAATAATAATTTTTTAAGGTGTATAAGATTAATACTGCAAAGGTTAAGTTATATGACATAAAATTTATTAATATTTTTTAAAAATAAATTCTTCATAAATAAATCATTTGTGTTAGAGCATTTGTAATGCTCCATTAATAGGGGGTGTTAACATCCGTTGTGGAGAGGTGTTATAACACCCCTCCATTTGAACGCGTTCAAGCAACGTGTACTGGCCCACTCCACATGTGTGTTTTTTTAAATTTTATTTATTAAAAAAATTAAAATTTTAAAATTAATAATTGAATAAAACGGTTAGTTTTTTAAGGGCTACTTTTTAACGACTAGTTAAAATAATAATAATAATTTAAATATTTTAAAATATATTTATTTAATATGATATAATTTAAGATAATTGAGTAGATTGTGGGATCCATAAATAATGAATATTAATGTTAAAAGAAATGTGAGTGAAAGAGATATGTTGAGATGATGGATATTATAATGATAATACATTATGAATGCCCTTAGTTCATATAAATGTTTTGGTCAATGTGGAGCAAGAAGATCAAGAAGACAAAATATTGACAAACAAGAGCTTATACCTAAATGCTTTGAGGGAACAAGCTAGTGCCATAATGGTTTTAAGGGTGGAGAAATGTTTCGCCTTCTAAGAGCTTTTAGAAAGGATTTACAACAAGTTTCAACTCATGCATGCATGGAATATTAATTATATTCTTGTATAAAGTTATAAATAGATTCATGCATGGAATTTTATATTCTTGTCAAGTTATAGAAAACGGTCGACTACAATTACAATCTAGCTCTAATTTTATATAATTAAGACAGATCATATAATCGTGATACAACAAAGTTTCCTCCATTTGGAGTGCATGCAGATCATATTCATTCATTCAAGAAATCCGACGGGAGACAATAAAGTATGAATTAATGCTTTTACCAAAACTACGAGAGATGGATTTATGATCGCCCTAACCAGCTAAACAATTTTCATGCATGCAGCAACCTACCTCTTAGGCCTCGATCAGCATTAATCTATATATCAGAGTTAAGGATAACCCTGTGGAAGAAAAGCCCTTAGGCCTAAGAAGTCTCTTGTTATCCCATCATTCCCAGCTCTTCCTCCTCCTTCATTGTTTCCTTGGGCTCTTACCATGCCCTCCATGTAGCTGCTACTCCCTTCCCTTTTTGAACCTATCATTCCACCAAATGCATCCTCGAATGACCCACCAAACCCCGGAGTAGAAGTTGATGAGCAGAGGGGGTTGCTGTTCATCATCATGTCTTCAAGGAGATGAGTAGGTGCTGTTCCTCGTCCACCAATGTCCGTACTAGCTTCCATGCCGAGGCCAAATCCATTAGAGGCTGAAGCAGAAGAGTAATGGCTAGTGTGAGGTGCCATTTGAGGCCTGCCAGTACTTAGAGTTGCACCCATCTGAGCTGCCTTCTGCAGCAATGCAGTGGCTGACATGTGCGGAAGAGTAAGAGGAGGAGGAGGGGGAGGAGGAGGAAGGTTGTCATGATTAGGGTACGCGTGATGATCCTGTTCCAGCAGCCTTGTGGAATAAACAGTTGGGAGTTGACCGAGACCATGGTGGTTGAGGGAGTTAGATGAGGTGCTGCCTTGGCAATTCAGCCATGGGGGGATAGTACTGCTGAACTGCTCCATCTGTTGCACTTCTTGGTGACTGTTATGGAAGTGGAGAGAGAAGGGCTCGAGAGATGCTGCTGCTGAATGAGAGATTAATTGAAGTGGGTGGTGAGCTGACATGGGGTTTGCTGCGATGCCCCTTGAACTCTCTTCAGCTGCCAGGGCATCACAAAATGCTCTGTGAGTGATGAAACTGTCCCTCCTGCACCACCACCACCAGCAGCGACTTTAATTAAAAAGAATAACAATCTTTCACAAAAGGCTGCGCCAAACTCCAAAAAGAGACTCCACTTTAATGGGGATCGAAAGGGAAAAAAAAAAGAGTTATATATATATAGGAGTTAGATTGGTGGCTAGCTGTGTACCTCGAGAACAGGGTGCCACAATCGCACCTGTATTCCTTGGTGCCACAGATCTTGGAGTGAGCCTTCCAATCGGACTGGACTGCATATTTCTTGGAGCACTTGTCGCACTTCCACTTCTTCTCGCCGTGCTTCCGGCTGAAGTGCTTCTTGATGCCAGTGAGGTCGCCGAGAGCCCGAGAAGGGTCGTGGTGGACGCACGTCTGCTCGGGGCAGATGTACACCTTCTTCTTCACCTCCTTGGGCCTCTGCTTGAGCTTCCATGGGAGGTTGTGGCCCCTCCTGTGGAGCTGCAGGTTTTGATCCCTCTGAAACCCTTTGTTGCAGATCTCGCACACAAATCTGTTGGTCGCCATCAGTGTCTTGGGAGTCAGTGCCACAACCTCGGCTTCTGGATCTGATCGTTAAAATCAACATCCAAAGTTTGCATTCAGAAAGAAAAACGTGAGAAAATTGTTAGACATATTGATCAGAAACCTGGATTTCCTGGGAGATTCCTCTTTTTCTTGTTACTTGAGTTTGGATTTGTGGAGGCCAACGAGGACTGTTGGTTGGATGAGACACTGGCTTCCCCGGAAGGAGAGGTGAGATTGGACATGTTCTCCTCCACGACTTGGTGTTTTGGATGAATTCTGATTATCCCTTTCATGGTTAATTTCTCCGAATTCAGTGCGAAAGATTTGAAAAGAGATCTGATCAATCAACAGCTCAATCAGTCAAAAAACAGAAAAGAAAAAGGATCAGATCTGTGCTTTCCCTGAAAAAAAAGGAGGAAGGACTATGAATTAGTTGACAGAAGATTAACAGAAATGAAAAGTACAAACAATCTCGAAGTGCACCTTCAAATGAACTCTACATAAAATCTCTAGCTAGCTAGTTGCTCGTAAGCACTTTCTTTTCCTCCAGATCTTGCAAGATAAGAAGAACACACACACATATGTATATATATAGAAGTAAAGAAATAAGAGTGGAAAATCCTATAGCTCCCTGATCGAACATGCAAAACTTTGAAGGAGAAATCAAAGAACAAACAGATAAGTGAGATCTATGTATGCTTAATTACCATGAACTAGTACGTAGTTGCCAAAAAAATTCAGGCGACCATATGATCTAGCTAGTTACCAAAAGGCTCTTCTGATTTCAATAAATCAAGCAAAGAAATCATGCTCTGAGAGAGAGGGGGAGAAAGAGAGAGGGAGGAAGCATATGGATGAGATTAATGAGAGAAGGAAGTAAAGGTGGAATGAACCGTACAGCCTAGAATAATTCACCAAATAAGATAGCCGACTCTGACGCTAGCATTTCTGTCCTTTGCTTTGTCCCTTAGCTACATATCTACGCAGACCAAGAAATTCCTTTACTCCTCCCTGTCTACTGTAAAAATTATAATTAAACACATTTTACCATCTAAATTAGTTAAACAGCCAGAGTTAATATGCATAGTTGTTCTCCATAAGTAGGATTATTAGCTAAACTAGGCAGGCAGCTACCCTGTTCATGGTGTAGAATAATATAAATCAGAGGGCATCTACTTCCACTTAATTACATGTATCCATGCAGTTGCTGTGCATACTGTCTCTGTGTACTGTGTTTATACAGTTTGCAGTGTACTTTTAACTTTAGTCGGTTAGATATTTACTGCTCTGGTTGATTAATTTGAGCTCTCATTTTTTTTTTTTTTTGCCTTAGTTTTATTTTTCCTGTGTGGTCTGAGAAATTAGGTTATTGCACAGTAAAATCTATGCAGTACTCAATTCTAAAATGATCAAGGAACCCTCACAATTAGCATCAAAATGAGTTTCTGCATGGATCATGATGCATGATTCCAGACTGTTTTCAGGATGAAAAAAAATCAAAAATTCTCTGGTGTCCAATCAAAACGATGAGGCATATATATATATATATATATATAAGGAACAGAAATCTCGTGAGGTGTTTCAGAGCTCTATTTGGGTAATATTCCTTGCAATCCAAGGAAGGCATAGGCGACCGTGAGCCCCCTCTCACTCCCTTGTCCATTTGTTCATAGAATAACCCTAACATTCACTCATACCCTTGTTCCATGTTGCACTAAAAATATAAATTAATCAGGAAAAAAAAATTGTGTATATATGTTTTTTTCTTTCATGTGATCCTGACGCAGTAGAATCTCAAGGAAAATATCGATGAAAATATAGAGTATGTGTTTATAAATATATATATATATATATATAGGCCTTCAGAAAGACATTAATCAGGAGCAGTACTGCTAGCTTTCTTCATGGGTACTGCTGCGAGGAACATAATGGTACAAATATATTATTGTTTTTTACAATTTTTAAGTGACAATAATTCTCTTAGTCGGAACGTGAACGTTTTGTCGTCTACGATGGCAATCAGAAATGTGGCCATGTTAATGGGGAAGAGAGGAGGTATACAGCTAATATTAGGGCCTGTGTGTCTCCTTTTTTAATGAAAGGGATGCAGTATAGGGTTGTCTCTTTAAATATTTGGGTGTTTAATAGATAAATAAATAAAATTAATTATGTGATTTTAAAATGAAGAAATTAAGAAAGGATGAACAAATAGGAAAAATGAATTGTGCAATGAATGAATGGCTCCACGAGTGATGCTTAAAGATGCATGAATCGTCTGTACTTGCTACAAGATTTGTAATGCACAGAATCCCAGGGAGGAAACAATTATAGGAGGAGGAGAGCTGTAGGTCCAGAATTTAAGGAGATCATTTATTCTCTTCGCATTGTTGTAGAATTAAGTAGAAAATCACGAATCTATTGTAAAAGGAAGATAGAAGATATATATAGCTTTTAACCGTAATTAAATATATAGGATAAAACTTCAACTTGGAAAAGGAAAATAATGGCTTTTATATGATTAGTTATAGGGCCTTAAAGAAGCTAAAGAGTTTTAAATTTATTTGATAAGGTAATCTAGCTAAGACGAGTTTAAAATGAACTAATCCATTAAATTGATTATTTAAATTTGGTTTGATTTATTTTTTATGAGCTTCAGTTTAGTTCAAACTTGGCTTAGGCTTGATTCATTTAGATGTTTTTGAGCACTCAATTCAAACTTATTTAAAACTTTACTTATTTGATTGATTATTAAGTTTGATAATTTAAATTTATTCGTTCATTTTAAAAGTTTTTTAAATTTATCTAACACGTTGATAAAAGTTTTACTAATGAACATGATTCGTGAACATTGTTCACGAACGTTGTTTACTAATATTATTCATGAACATTAACGAGCTCAACACATATGTGTTCAAACTTGTTTGTTTAGTTTAATAAATTATTTAAATTTATTTATTTAATTAATTATATATATATTGAACGAACATAAATAAAATTTTAACAAACAAAGACCAAACTTATTCATAAACGTTGAATTCATATTCATTTACCGTCCTAATTAGTTATAGCTCCAATGGCCTATTGCTACTATTATTTAAGTAAATTTAATTATACACACACTTTTTTATAAAAAAAATAATATTTCTTTATTTTTTTATCCAGAAAATACTTAACTAAGGGGTGAGAAAATTAACTAAAGGGTGAGAAAAAAAAATTTCTTCAAGGACATCATCTTTTAAGCAACTGAGTATCCTGTGGGGCTCAGCCTCTTCACCATAATATAATATGTAGTTGTTCAGACGCATGTCAATCTTGAGATACTAGAATTGTAACTTCCTCAATAACCATGTGCATTGCCCAAAATTTGACTCCATATGATCTGAATTTGAATTGTTAAGACATCTCTATATGTTACACTCAAACTAAGTATATTTATGCATTTGTAAAGAAAATAAAAACCTTGAATTGCCACACACAAGAGGTCTTGCCTTTTGGGACTTCTTTTATAAAAGGTCTTACCTCCTGAACTTCCTCATTAAGAAGTCATACCTTTTAGACTTAAGTGTGCATTTAAACTGAGGAAAATCCAAATTTGATTGACAGAGGAAACCAAATTTACCACAGAAGATATTCCAGGATAAATATTCTTCAGTTGCATCAGGAAAGTAAATTTTTTCGCCAAATATAAATCTTATTATGAAGAATGCAGTCAACCAATGAAATACACTCAACTAGAGTTCCAGGACTTTTTAAGGATAAAGAAATAACCAGTCATGACACACGTTACACATGAAGACTCCAACTAGCATATAAATTCTCAATGCTTATTGTAAAAAGAATCTACTGTTGTTTGCAACCAGCTGACCCGTTGCTGCTCACCACCAACATTCTGAGTTGGCTCCTTAGTCATCCTCATCCTCATCCTCGTCATCGTCCTCGTCCTCGTCCTCGTCCTCGTCCTCGTCATCTTCTTTCTCATTGTCCTGTAGTTCTAACTCATCATCTTCAACAGCCTCTCCCGTGAACCATGAAATGGCATTAGGAATTAACTTGTCTTTAATTGTTGCCCTGCAGATGGCTCGTTATGATATAAGCTAGGCAAATGAACAAGAGATCTTAGTAGATGACTGCATATGAGATGAAGTGCATAAACAGACAAGTATACTGAACCAAAACACAACTTACGCAATATCATAATCAATTTCCATCTGATCCTGCAACTGCTCAGCCTGCAGAATAATGGATAATGAAATTAGTTATAATTGTATTTTCTGATTTTTGTTTTCTCACTGTTTTTTAGGTTGGCAGAACAATCTTACATTCTCTTCATCGATATCTGCATCATCATCAGGCACTTTAGGCGGATTAAAAAAGTTAAAGAAGCTCTCACATTTCTCAGTTTTTGTTAGAGAGTTGGCATCCTTTGAACCCTTCTTTGGCTTCTTAGTAACAGTCTTTTGAGTTAAGCACCTCTCTGAAAACCATTCGATCTCAGTCCTAAGCAAAACCCAAAAGTTAGTTAAATTTTGGTAATTTATTTTCATATGGTAATTGTTGGATCAATAAAGAGAAAATATAACTTACCCAATTGCTTTCTCCAAGATTGGTTCATCTTCTTCGATCATGTGATATGTTTTTGTCAGAAGAGTATTCTTGAAAAAAGGGTTAGCTTCGAAGAAAAACTCAAGTTTAAAACCCTTGGGTTCAACAATTCTTGACCACTTTATATCTTTTAGATATGTAAGAGCTTCCTCATCACGTTCTTGAATCTGGATGAAGTTATAAACTAAGCATCAAACAGAGAAGCAAACTAGAAAAGAGGTGCAATTTCACACTAGATTACCTCCTCTCCTAGAATTTCATTTAGTTTCATAGCATTCAGCCAAAATTCTGGCACACCTTTTTCTGTTGAAGGAGAAATATTATAGGTACATAATGAAATATAATAAGCACACAAACTAAGGCATGAAATAAAGCATAATACTCAAAATCAGAGCATGCCAAAATACCTTCACTAGTGTTCCCTGCTAATTCATCTGTGATACCTTCAACTTCAGAGATACCATTTACAATCTCATATCTCTGTAGTCCAATGACAAAAAGATGCACCAAAATCAGTTATACGACCCAAAATCTAAAGATCTTTTTTTTTTTTAACCAATGAGTCTAAGGTCCAAGCATAGCAATTTTTTCTCAGCAGTACATTGTAAAGTATCTCCACCTAGTGGGAAAAGGCTTGGTTGTTGTTGTAGTACATTGTAAAGTATGAAACTACACCACATGAAGGGCTGCAAGTGTACCTTGGTGTATAGCGGTTCATAAAGCTTCTGATACTTATCTTCAAGTGCAGCCCTTTCCTCGAAAAAATTTGCTTCTAGTGCATCATGTTGGCTCTATAAAATAAAAACATGAGAAGGTACTACTCCATCAGAATATCTAAACATCGAATAGGTTTGGAAAACACTATAAACAGAAGACAGTAACAAAGCACAAGACAAGCCACTTTTCCAAATTTGTGGTATACTACCATCCTTGCATCTCGGCAGGTCTAGCTGTTGGGGAATAGAATCAGTCCAACATCACTTATCGATGCAATAAATTGGAAAGTACCAAACTTGCTCTATGCTAAAGTCATGACATGGTCAGAATTGGCCAGATATTAGCTCAAAGTATGTTATTCTCTCCACGGGTTTTTCACATTCAAGAAAATTCAATTAACCTTGCTCATTTTAGAGTAGAGAGAAACAAAACAACACAAAACAAAACAAAACAGAAAAAAACGAACAAAGCTAATCAACTAAACTATTAAAATTATGTCAAAGTGATTTGAGTGGTGAAGTATCTAATGATGGGAAGAGATTGATGACCAAATGTTTTCCATATTAAAAGAAGATGAGATGAAAAAATATAAAGAATGTTTAATCCTTGTCCACGTGAACAAACTAAGGTCATAGTAATAAAGAATCACTAGTAGTTACTATATTCTTGTTTTCAACCAATATTGACATATGGTGCAACATAGTATGTGAACTGATTTTCGATCAAACTACATCCAAGTGATATAGTATATATCATTATAAAATTTAGCATGTTGTATTTATACCATTAGTGAGTTTATATCTCCTAAAAAAATAAATGTTATTGACAATATTTCCCATTAACCTAAAATATTATATTGAATTTTTTTTATCACTTGAAATTAAACAATTATCAAGCGATAAGGGCGAATCAAGTATAGGAAACTTACCACAGTTAAAATTGACAGGAATATGCTCAAAAAATAATCTGAATAGAGTTGATAATAAGCAGATCTAGAAAATTAGTATGAGATACCCCCTAAGCATCGATGGTAGAACTAATCATCATAGCCATCCAGCAGTACAGGGCCAATATTCAATCATATCAGTTAAACATAAACGTCTCTTAGATTTGCATTCTCATCCAAAGGAGAATCAACACAAGTGTCCATTGGCAGAAACGAGCAGAGTTACTTCAATAGAATCTCTTGAAAGTCAAACAGACAATTCACATATTCCAAGTCCACTTAAAGTAAAAAAGAGAGAATATTAGTCGACTCGAAAAGAAGAAACCAACCTGAATCTCCTTCAAAACCTCGACGCGCTTCCTAACTATTGGACTTAATGTTTCCAGTACATCCGCATGTTTGTTCTGAGTTCCAATAGCAACAGCAAAAACACGTCAATCACAATACAAAAAGAACCTTTCTCCAACAAATCCCCTACGTATCACGAAAGGGCATAAAGATCGCACCTTTGAACCATCCACGACCACAAGAGCATCTCTATCCGCCGAACTCAAATCTTGTTAACAGAAGGAGTAAACACAAGAATCAAGAGGAGAATAAGAAAAACGAAGAGATAAGTAACAGTACAAGAAAAAAGAAGGGTTTGCGGATGCAGAATTCCAGCATGGTCAGACAAGTTCAGGCTACCTGGCTGGTTTTCGTTGCTCATCGCTGCTCCTGACCGATGCTTCTTTTCCGAGAAGCGAGGACGTGCAAGAAGCCCTAGAGCGCAAGTAAGCAGATAGTATGGGACTCTGTGAGACTTCGAATCCGAACGAGGCATGAAACAGGGAAGATGGGGGAGATATTTATAGGCCTGATTTAGCGGACATTAAATCTTAATTAATTGATTAAAAACTAATTAATATACCATTTACTAATCCACCAACTGCCTCCGCTTATTTGTACGCAACTGTCCACTCGTACCTAATTTGTATTGGAAAAAATACACGGGTCGGCCAATCATAACAACGGAAGAAACGAGACAGGTATGAATCGAGTAGCGACAATGTTTATTCTTAATGATGAATTGTTAAATTAGCTAGTTCATAGCTTTTCCGCAACGTGTTTCCTATGAGGATTACCGAATTTACCTGGTTTCTCATTGGTGAGAAATCGCAGGCCCGCTTGCGTGTCCAGTAACAACTCTAGTTGGTGAATCATGAGTAGCTGTTATGATGCGACCTCAAGCACGCGGCGCCTCATCGATTTAATTTGTTGCTTTAAACCGGCAGCGTATCTCAAAATTCAATCTGCGATATGCCTTAACTAACATTAAGACACTTTAATTATCATACACATCGTTTCCTTTTCCTCGTCTTTCGCCATTTGGGAGTTAAATCCTTCCAATGAAAACATCATACAGATGTCAATTCTCACAGTTTGAGTCAGCTAATTGTTGTACAATGTTGCATTAATTTGGTATTGATTTCTTTATGAGATTTTTTTTTTTTTGGGTGCTACTACCTCGCATCTTAGTTAACTCGGATCAAATGATGATTTTAATGCAAACAACAAATTATATTGACATCAAAAATGATAATAATTGAAGAGACAAATTAAATTATAGTGGAAGGATAGAGATATAATACTCACCCAGAGAAAAGCTATAATACCTTTTGATGTAGCACGGTGAACCAGACAAGGATATAAGCCTCATCCAAGAGAAAGCTACTAATTCTCACCCAAAAAAACAGAAAATTACAAATTATATTAACTCAAAATGTGATTAATATGTAGAATCCTGATCCTTTTTATAATCTGAGAAGGCGACGTATTCTTTATAAAATAACATACTTTTTTTAATAAAATCCTAATTTTTATAATAAAAACCTAATAAACTTTCCTTTAAAAAAAACTAAATAACTTCTAGCGCGACATAAGACCGTGATCGAGCATCTTACACAGGACCTCAATTCACAACTGCTCACCTCTGGCATAGACATGACTCGCAAGGATATGCCTTGACGATCCGATTGTGACAGCCACAATTGAGGGCAGTCATGTAGATGACTACGCCTTCGAGGGAGAGGGCCTAGCCATGGAGGGAATGATCATGACCATAAGTGGAGGCTTGTGCGTAAGAGAGTGAGAGCGACGCTACATACGTAGAAGAGAATAAAAAGGAAAAAAACAGAGAGAATATATTTTATTAAAAAAATAATTCATTTTAAATTAGTTAAACTAAATTAACTAAATTAAATTTGGTTCGATGATAACTCCTTATTTCTATAACTACTTGATGTATTTTATTTCAAACCACAATTTTAATTAAAAAAATGATAATCCTAGTTGATTGCGCTCCTCATTTGAAGGAAAATTCCTATAAATACGATCAAATCGTGGGTGTCTGGATGACAATCTAAATATTTTACTCTGATACTATGTCCCAAGAATAAACCATAATTTTAATTTAGCATCTTCACTTATGTTTATTTCATATCTAATGAAATTTATATAGATAATAATAAAAAAAAGGTCGGACTATAACTCTAGATAGTACATACGTGCAATCGCCCCCAAGAAGGAATGAGAAGATCAGATGAAGAAGTTGGCATATGAAGACTTATGTGTTATGTGTGAGATAGTGGGAGTGAGATTATATACATGGGGAAAAAATAACAAGAAAATAGAGAAGACATTATATTTTCTTAAAAATTTTATAACTCCTTTTAAACCGATGAAACCAATTAAATCCAATTAAATTTGGATCAGTCATGATTTTATCAAATTAAATTAAAATCAATTCTATTTTAGATTAACATAATTTTTATCTTTACACCCACCTAATGAATTTTATTTTATCCCAATCTAATTTTAAATCAACATATTCACTTTATTTATTTATTTATTTATTTATTAAGTACTGTATTCGATTAATAGGTTAAGGATAAACTAATTATGAAAATTTTAATTGCAATGAACGAAATAGACTAGAATTTAATATCAAAAATCAATATCATATTATTTATTCATTATTTATTAAAATTAATTTATAATCATTCATGTTTTACAATGTAGGTGGAGCCCTACAGGAACTAAGCTATAGTCCAAGACAATTCCTACATGACTCCTTTTCTATCCACAATGATGATGTGTAGCTCTCTCTCATTACGAGAGGAACTATTTTTTATAACTTCAGTAGTGGATCCTTGCTCCTTATTATTATTTTTTCAGAAAATAAAATGATTTTAAAATTTTATTTTTTAAAAAAATTATAAATCCGGTCTTTTGTTCAATAGTTTATTTTTATTTTTTTTTTTTAAAAATACATATAAATACATTATCTATATATATAACATAAAATATAAATTAAGAGTGACATCCATAAAAAAAATTTATTGAGAATTTTTTTTAATAATGGAAGGATGAGTGAAAATTTTTACTTTTATGTTGCATTGATATGGTACTGTAGTGGTCATACCTAGGGCTGTAAATGAATCAAGCGTTCGTGAACAAGTTTGGTGTTCGGCTTGATAAGAGCTTGTTTATGTTCGTTCAATATACATTAGATTAATTAAACAAACAAACTTGAACAGCTCGTTAAGCTAAACAAACAAGCTTGAACACATATGTGTTTAACTCGTTAACGTTCGTGAATAACGTTCGTGAACAATGTTCACGAACAATATTTATTAATAAAATTCTTTTTAATATGTTAAATAAACAATAAAATAAATAAATAAATAAATTTAAATTATCAATCTTAATAACCAATCAAACAATTAAAAATTTTAAACAATCAAATAAACTTGAATTGAGAGTTTGATAACATCTAAACGAACCAAACTCAAACCAAGCTCAAGTCAAGCTTGAATTGAGAGCTTAATAACATCTAAATGAACCAAACTCAAACCAAGCTCAAGCCAAGCTTGAATTGAGAGCTTGATAACATCTAAACGAACCAAGCTCAAGCCAAGCTTCGAACAAGCTCAAGCTCATAAAAAATAAACCAAGTCAAACTTGAACATTCATTTCAAAAGCTTGATTCATTTTAAGCTCGGCTCGGCTCGACTCGATTATCTTATCAAACAAGCTTGAACACCCCAAAGTTCGACTTGCCTCGGCTTGTTTACAGCCCTAGCCATACCACTAAGATGTCTTAACTGAGAGCATCTCCAATTCAAGCTTTATTAGAGGTTTGTAAAATTGAAAAACCTTACCAAAAAGAGTTTTTATAATTGTGTATATAAGGTTTGGGGTTTTTAATTTAAGAGCAGGTTTGAGTTTTCAAACTTACTTTTTTCTCTTAAACATAGAGCTAATAATTAATGTCAATAATTGCCATAATGTTTTATAATATTTTATTTTATAAATAATTAATAATAAATTTACTTATGGAGAGAATTAATGTGCATGAGCTATGCAATTACAGTGGGCGGGAGAAAACCTTCTTGTATAGTTGGTCTCCAATGAGCGTGAACCGACCGACTCTCCTTCTTAGTAGCTGGGTCTCATCCCGATCGGACGGTGTAGCACCCGAGCAGAGAAACTCCATGATGGGTGTCCGCCAGTCGCTCGGAAACGAGAGGCCCTCCATCCGATCGACGTGCGCTACCAAAGATACTTGTTCAATTGGCTGCTGGATGGCAATCGGCGTTATTGAGCTTGCGAGTTTGGCTAACTCATCGGCCGCCTGGTTCTCCGCTCGGGGTATCTTCTGGATAATAACCTCTCTGAAGTCGGCCTTGAGTTTCTCGAAGGCTTGAGCGTAAAACTTGAGCCGAGCGTTGTTGATCTCAAAATAGCCTGAGAGTTGTTGAGCGGCTAATTGGGAGTCTGAATATAGCATCACCCATCCAACCCCTACATGCTGGGCGGCCTGTAAGCTGGCTATAAGGGCTTCATACTCTGCTTCATTATTCGTAGCTCTATAATCAAGCCGGACGGATAGATGCATTTTTTCCTCTTGGGGCGAAAGCAATAATATACCAATACCGCTCCCAAGCCGAGTGGACGATCCATCCACAAATATCTTCCACATGGCTTCGGGTTCTGGCCTTTGTACTTCGGTGACAAAATCCGCCAAGGACTGCGCCTTTATCGCCGACCAGGGCTGGTATTGAATGTCAAATTCGCTTAACTCCGTTGTCCATTTGATGAGCCGCCCGGCCGCTTCGGGATTCAACAACACTCTTCCCAGTGGGTTGTTCATCCGGACGATGATAGTGTGAGCCAAGAAATAGGGACGGAGGCGCCGAGCGGCGAGGACCAAAGCGAAAGCCAGCTTCTCGAGCCCAATGTAGCGAGATTCAGCATCTTTTAAAATATGGCTCAGAAAATATACAAGCTCTTCTCCGCTCGCCCTTACTAGTGCCGAGCCGACTGCTTACTCGGTTGAAGATAAGTAGATACAAAGTGGCTCACCCATAGTTGGCTTGGCTAGTATCGGAAGAGAGTTCAAATATGTCTTCAGATCTTCGAACGCCCGATCGCACTCTTCGTCCCAGTGAAACTTAGTGGCTTTGCACAAGATTTTGAAAAAAGGTAGGGCCCGGTCGGCGGTTTTGGAGATGAACCTGGACATGGTAGTTATCCGACCGGTCAAGCGTTGCACTTCCCTCAAATTTCTTGGGGGCAACATATCTTGTAACGCTTTCACCTTGCTGGGATTTGCCTCGATGCCCCGCTCGGTCACTATGTATCCCAGGAAACGCCCTCCTTTTGCTCCGAACAGACACTTCTGGGGATTCAGCTTAACTCCATATTTTCGCAGCGTTCGGAAAGTCTCCTCCATGTCTTCAAAGAGCTCAGCCGCTCGGACGGACTTGATGAGAATGTCGTCCACGTATACTTCCAGGTTTCGCCCGGTCTGCTCTTTGAATACTTTGTTCATCAAGCGTTGATAAGTGGCTCCCGCGTTCTTCAATCCGAACGACATCACATTATAGCAATAGGTGCCGTCGGCTGTAACGAAGCTGACTTTTTCTTGATCTTCTCGGGCGAGCGGCACTTAATGATAGCCTTGATAAGCGTCGAGCATGCATATCAACTCGCAGCCCGCCGTAGAGTCCACCAATTGATCGATCCGAGGCAATGGATAAAAATCCTTCGGGCACGCCTTGTTAAGGTCCCGGAAATCGATGCACACTCTCCGCTTGTTGCCTGGCTTGGAGACTAGCACTACGTTCGCCAACCAGCTCGGGAACTGGACCTCGCGTATGTGGTCGGCCTCCAGGAGTTTCTCGACCTCCGCTCGGATGATGGCATTTTGTTTGGCGCTGAAGTCCCTCTTTCTCTGCTTCACCGGCCGAGCGTCCGGTCGGACGTGGAGCTAATGTTGCGCTATACTCAGTGAAATTTCGGACAGCTCATGTGTCGACCAGACGAAGACATCACGATTTCTCTGGAGGCATTTGACCACTTCCTCTTTCTGGTTGGCCTCCAGATCGGACGCAATGAATGTCGTGGCCTCCGATCGGGTCGGGTGAATCTGCACTTCCTCTTTTTCTTCATAAATCAAAGAGGGTGGCTTTTCAGTGATAGCGTTCACCTCAATCCGGGGCGCTTTCTGAGCGGCATTGGATTCTGCTCGGACCATCTCGACGTAGCAACGCCGAGCTGCTAGTTGATCTCCTTGTACTTCTCCCACTTTGTCCTCCACGGGGAACTTGATCTTCTGGTGGAAAGTGGAGACGGCCGCTCGGAATTCACTGAAAGCTGATCGCCCCAATATGACGTTGTATGTCGACGGAGAGTCTACCACCACGAAGTTTGCTGTCCGCGTCCTCCTAAGCAGCTCTTCTCCCAGCGAGATAGCCAGTTGAATTTGTCCGACCGGCTGAACTTCGTTGCCCGTAAACCCGTAGAGGGGGGTCGTCATGGGCAGCTACTCGGCCCGATCAATTTGTAGTTGGTCAAAGGCCTTTTTGAATATGATATTGACCGAGCTTCCTGTGTCAATAAAAACTCGGTGAATGGTGTAATTGGCTATTACCTCTTTGATGAGAAGAGCGTCATCATGGGGCACTTCAACTCCTTCCAAGTCCTTGGGCCCGAAACTGATTTCGGGTCCGCTCGCCCGTTCCTGGCTGCAGCCGACTGCATGGATCTGGAGCTGCCTGACGCCCGCCTTCCTTGCTCGGTTAGAATCACCTCCGGTCGGCCCACCAGCTATAATGTTGATCTCGCCTCGGGAGGTATTGCTCCTATTTTCTTCTTCCCGAGCGGATAGTCGGGGCCGCTCCCTAGACATCCGGGGATTCTCCCGCCTCGGAGTGTGATGTTGCTCGGGAGTCGGTTGTTGTCGCCTGTCGACTATCGTCCGATCGGCTTCACGAGGCCTCTGTCGCCTGTCGGCTGATGGCGATCGATGGCCGCCACTCCGGGGAATGGGGTGGGCGATTAAAGGAAGACTCCGGCAATCTCTGGTGTTATGTGTGTCCGTCCGGTGGAAGGAGCATAACATAGGGGTCCATACCTTCCTCTTTGGTTTGGGCCGCTCGGCAGCTACCTCTTGTACATGGGACCTAGCCTGGGGGGAGCGGATCGCTTCGGCCCTCGGTCCTCTGGGCGGCTGATGAGCAGTGTGTGGCTTCCGTTCGGCATGGGGAGCCCGTTCGGTGGGAGTTTCCTTCCTTCGGGCTGCTTGGGCTTCCTCCACGTTGATGTATTCGTTGGACCGGTATAGCATATGGTCGTAGTCTTGGGGCGGTTTCCGAATGAGCGATCGGAAGAAGTCGTCATCCACCAAGCCTTGTGTGAAGGCATTCATCATGGTTTCCGAGGTGGCCGTTGGAATATCCATAGCCACCCTGTTGAACCGCTGGATATAAGCTCCGAGCGATTTGCGGGCTTCTTGTTTGATGGCAAACAGACTGACACTAGTCTTCTGATAGCGCCGACTGCTTGAGAAGTGGTGGAGGAAAGCCGTTCGGAAGTCTTTGAAACTTGAGATGGATCCGTCCGGCAGTCTCCGAAACCACCGTTGAGCCGATCCAGAGAGGGTGGTGAGGAAAACCCGACACTTTACCCCATCTGTGTATTGATGAAGGGTAGCCGTGTTATCAAACTTACCCAAATGATCATCCGGGTCGGTGGTTCCATTGTATTCACCGATCGCTGGAGGCACATAATGCTTGGGCAGAGGGTCTCGTAGAATAGCCTCTGAAAATTGACGGTTGATCCGCTCGGGCGAGGCGTCCGCTCGGGGGGCTTTCCCTTTTTTGTTATCTCGTCTTAGCACTTCATCCGAAGAAGATCCTCGACCACGATTAGTTGCTGCGGCTTCAGGAGGAGTGCAGAATAGGGCCCGATGGAATGCAACTGTGGCCTGCGGTGCTTCCGCTCGGCCGCCTGATGCTGATGTTGCCTGCTGCTCAGGCCGCTCGACTTGTGCCTTTTGTTTTTGTTCCACAAGCTTAGCGGCCCTCGACTCGATCAGAGCGTCGAGTTCCTCCGTGGAAAGCGTCATCGTGTGCTGTCGTCCAGCTTCGTCCATTGCTTCCGATCGGATGCAGGAGCGTTCCCACAGACGGCGCCAAATTGATCCTGTCCGAAAGCTGAATCAACGGACGCTGGGCACGTGGCGCTCTCCAAGGGGCTAACGTAGATCTCCTGACTGTCCACACGGGCCTCCGGTGAACCTGCACAGAAGTCGGGCCGGGAAGGGGTTCCCGGCGACGACCCTCCGATGCTCAAGTCAGGCAAGCGAACAATGAAGAAGTGACTCCAAAAATCGTAGAACGCGTACCTCTGGTGAAGTGCAAAGCTCCTTATATAGAGCTGGGGAGGAGCTCAGGCACACATACCTAGGGAAACACGTGTCCTCAGCCCATACCTCAGTAAGGGCCTGTCAGCAAGCTTACCTGACACCATACTGCTACAGTCCAAGCATGTCTTCGATGGGACAGCAGAACCCTTTGTCGTCAGATTTGGAGCATGGCTGGATTATAAAGCATGCCCGTTGTCAAAATATGTCCCTTATCCTTTTCTCCTTACTCCCTGTTGGGCGTCCGGCCGGCCAGCACTTGCCTTACGTCCGGCCGGCCATATACAATGATCTACTTGGGAGATACTCGGTAATGTGCTTTGTAAAGACTGTTAGCAGTATGTTACCTTATGTCTTCAGCCGAGCGTGCCGTCCGCTCAGCCTTACGACCCTGTTCAGAGAGCGCCGGAACCCCGACTCCTGCCGGGGCGCCTTTTGCCCTCAATTGGACATCGGTCGGCCGGCCGGGCGGTCGGCCCCCCCTTCTCCGGTCGGCATAGCGATCCCACCTTTTCTAAGTCGTCAGGTCGGCCACCTGGCCCTTTGACTTATACGTGGTGTTGACTCCCTAAGACGGGGGTCTCCTGCTCTTACCTCCGGATCATTACTTATGGAGAGAATTAATGTGCATGAGTCATGCAATTACATGTGGAGAGAATTACAAAAAAGTTCACTTAGAACTTTAATCATTAGGAATATTTCAATGAGATTTTATAATGTTGACATGACATATTGAAATATTCAAAAAAAAGCTTATTCAAAATTTTAACTATTGAAGATGCCCTGAATTATTTTACTCAGCCGAGAATTTGACTCCACCAAATAGAAAGGCGGGGCTATTTGAAATCGAGATAACTTTTTAGAAGTGTTGTTTTATTTCTTCGACCGTTTTCTTTTTTATGTCATTATGTTTCTTTACTTAGTTGTAATAGTAGTAAAGTAGAGACACTTTTTATGGCACCAAATAATTATTAGTTTGTTTCTTCAATTATTATCCTTTTTTATACCGATATAGTTCCCTATCTCTACCCTTCTGCTTCTTCTGCTTCCGCGGTTCTGTGTTCTATCCTATTTTTTTCTATATATATATTTTTAGTTCAGATATTCCGTTCTTAATTCTAAAGGGATCCGGTCCACCCAAATATCCTACCGACTGAATCTGAAAAACACAGTTCGGTTAAGGCGAATGGGCCATAACCACGATTTTTTTAAAAAAAACCACTGGCGTGGATGCACTGCGCGAGGTTCAAACATCCGTGACCTGAAAGTCCCCATCCTACCTCTACCAACGTGGCATGCCCTGGACCTGGAGTGCATCATATTCTAGATCTGGGTTGGGTTGTCTTTCTATCATTTAGACGGTTTTAGACCTTAGGATTCAGTCGTCAGGGTCAACTCGCCTTGACCTAAGTTGATTCTTGCAATGTACATCGTATTATTTGATTTTGACCTTGACCTTGGCCTCTGTTTATCATCAAGATCTACATTAGATCATCTCCACCTTAATCTGTTGTTTAACAAAGTTCCACGCTGGTAAGAGATTTTACAGACAACATACGAACTATTGATTACACAACAGTGTTCCTCCGTCAGTGGAGAAAACGCCAAAACAGAGTACTCTGTTTTTGATAAAAAGCTGAACTCCGGCAGAGTCTACAAGAAGCCTGTCCCAGCGAGGCCGTGGTGCAACAAGGCGTGGGCAATGCTATCCCTTGTCTGCATGGCGCTAGCCGATTGGAGGCCGTTCTCGGGCACCGTCTCGTTGTCCAGCAGCTCGAACTCTGGCTCTGGATCCATCTTTTCCTTCCTCATCTCGCATATGTTGTGGAGCACGCAGCAAGCGGCGAGGAACACCGGCAGGTCCGATAGCTTCACTTCGGTCCTCTTCTGCAGGCATCCCCACCTGCCTTTCAACCTGGCGAAGGCCTGCTTCGCCACCCGGTGCACGCCACCGATTTTCTCATTGAACTCGTGCTGTGCCCATGTAAGGTTCCTCTGCGCGTAGGGGACTAGCAGCCAGTCCATCAGAGGGTACCCGACCCCGCCGACGATCCACTGGTGGTTCAATTGGTCGTTGTTGCCGCGCTGCCAGAGCGCCGATTTCTGGAGCACTTGGTCGTCAGTCATTGAGCCCGGCCAGCCGATGCAGACGTCGGTGAAGACGCCGTCGGGGTCGACGACTCCCTGGAGGGTGACAGTGTAGGAGGTCTTCTGGTTGCGGTCCGTGTGGCAGCGGTTGAAGTAGGAGGCTACGCCGACCTTGGGGGCGATGATCGGTATGTGGGTCGTGTACATTGCGCCAGCCACGTTAGGGATTCCCGAGAGAGACTGGAATCGCGCCGCCGCCGCGGCCAAATCGGAAGGGGCGGGCCAGAGGAGCGACCGCGGCATTAGCACGTCCCTGATGGCGGTGCATACCTCCAGGACGAGCTTATGACAGGTGGAGATTCCGAGTCCAAATCGTCGGGAGACCAACCGGAGGGGCTCGCCGGTGGCGAGGCGCCACACGCCCACGGCGATTCGTTGCCGGACAGGGATGGCGGCGCGGAGCGCCGTGTCCTCCTTCGCCACGGCCGAGCCAAGCTCGTCGCAGAGGAAGTCAAAGGTGGCGCGGGACATCCGGAAGGCCCTCCGGAACTCCTCCTCGGGGAGATCCGGGTTGTTGTAATGGTCCCACCAATCCCGGCTCCGGTCCTTCACCCAAAGTCGGCGTTGGTGAGGCTGCGGCGGCAGATTCGTTTCCTGAACTCCGACGTCCCCCACCTCTATGGCGTTGTGCGCGGGGGACGAGGAGGAGGCGGAGCGTTTCAAGGCAACATACCGGTTCAGTAGATCGTCATCCACCCTTGGGCGCTTCTTTGCGTTCTGGTCCATCGACGGGGAGGGGGCTGAAGAAGGTTGACTAGCAGGGATGGATGCAGGGGTGAACTCGTCTTCGAAGGAGCAGAAATACGAGAAGAGGTCGTCGTCAATAGAGGCGGAGGCGGCAGAGGGGACGGGCGGAGGAGTGTGGTTGGCGGTCATTATGATTTGCAGCGGCGGCGATTTGGGAATGGGAAGACTCGGAATCAGATTGGGCAGAGGATGCGTGATGAGTCGCAGAATGAGGCGGATTCATTTATATGTTGCGGCGAGAAAGAGAGAGCACGCGCGTGCACGCGGTCGGGGGCCAGTGTCGGGACCGCGGCTCACGCGGTTGGGGCCCAGTTTGTGGACCGACGCCACTTCATCTTAATATCGTACCAGATATAGGCCGTCCGTTTGGAGGGGCTGCGGAGGGACCCGCCCAGGTGGACGGTGGGGTATCCGAGTAGATAATGGCCGGCGATCGTGAGGTTCGTCGATTCTAATACGAGTAAATAGACCGGAAAAAGCGTCTACGACGGAGCCCGCGGCGGCGGGCGTACTTTATGGAGTGCTGAGCTGGGCAATACGTGTCGCTGGACGGCCGATTGAGTTCCAAGCGGGTCCCATCGTTGCATTCAATAATTGACCAGGTCCGTGATGGTAGGCTGTCACGGCAAGGAAAAAAGTGCAGTTTGTGAATCACATGGTGGGGTGGGGACGGGTCGAGGAGTGCGAGGGGAAGCTTCCAACTGGGCAGCAGAATGTTCTACCGCGCTAATGACGTGGAGAAAACGGCCCACGCGTGGAGAGAAAGCGTCCGCGTCTGCTCTTATCTTCGCACCGTTTCTTTTCCTGTTTTTATTATTATATTTTATTCTCCTATTGCGCGAATATTTGCCAATTCGAGGTCGGCAGATCAGATCAAAGATTCTGTCGCTCCTTAGTCCTTAATAGAGATAACTGCCTAGTGTATCTTGTTCAATTACGATTAAGAAAGTTATTAATAAATATTATTTATGTTAATTTTATAAAAAAATTTAAACAATCACACAAAA
Organism: Zingiber officinale; assembly: GCF_018446385.1. Classification (NCBI taxonomy): domain Eukaryota; kingdom Viridiplantae; phylum Streptophyta; class Magnoliopsida; order Zingiberales; family Zingiberaceae; genus Zingiber; species Zingiber officinale. The sequence continues at coordinate 26,972,186 of NC_056000.1, read as the reverse complement.
TTTTCCTTGTAATTCTCTCTTATCTATCACACCTCTAGTCATAACTCACATGTCCACACTTGTTTCAACCAGCTATGAGCTATGGCACTTAGTTCATATGTCTAACAAAGGAATGCCTCATCATCTTATTGGAGTTCACATTGTGAGCGTACTATTGTGTTATCACATGCATCGGGTTGACTAATATGGATTGTTAACGTACTTTGGCCTATTGTGTTATCACATGCAACGGGTTGACTAATATAGTTGTAGTATGAACAGGGACGGATTTATATATGGATTGAGGGTCACATCCTTTAAAGTCGATGGGCAAAGAATTAACGCTGCGTTAATGTATTTAAATTAATAATGTAATTAATATTATATTACTACGATGAAAGAGTTATATATTGTATATATATGTAATTTTTTTATTATAAAGTTAATTATATTTGTTTTATTTGATGTCCATTATTTTTTATAAAAATTATAATTTATATTATTATAAAATGATAAAAACATTCTGTGATTTTTATCGATGACAATTGGCAGCGGCCGGTGATGATAGCAGTAGCCGGCGACGACAACAATTGGTTAGTGTAAAAATTGAACTAGGGGTAGATTTGACATATTAAATCTTAAGGATTAGAATGTAATCTAGATAACATGCTATTAGTCTTGTAATCCAGATTACAAAAGTGTTTATTATCTTTTATAATTCATATTACATTATATTACAAATTTAAAATGGTACTAAACAAAATAATCAATCTTGTAATGTAATCCTGATTATATTATAAGACGAATTACCCCTCACCAAACGCAACCTAATTGTCTTTAATGATTAGGGTTTAAAATGACAAGGGCGATCGAGTGAATCTTTCCTATTTATATTCTTTCTCCCCAATTAAATCTTCCCCAATTCAACTCAAAATTCTAAATGACAAGGGCGATCGAGTGAATCTTTCCTATTTATATTCTTTCTCCCCAATTAAATCTTCCCCAATTCAACTCAAAATTCTTACCGATACTTTCACCATCAATTGTGTCTCTATCGATTGTTAGAATTTAGAATTGGTTACATATTTTGAAGCCCACACAATCTAAACTTTCTATTGGTAGTTTAGTATCAAAATTTTAAAGTAATATTGCGACCTTGAGACTAACTGTTGACCCTTGTTTTTTGTCGTGAATTTATTCACCAGCATCATCGACCATCGTACAACTTGGGATGATGATTTTTAAGAAGTTTTGAGTCCGATTCTAGTCTAAAATTGAGAATTCAGATGTTGTTTGAGAATGGCCCATTTTTGGATTGATTTGCATGATTTTTGTTTGATTTTGATATCAATAATTGATATTTATTGTATGTTTGGCTATACAAACTTTGTATAGATTCTAGGTATCAAACGAATTCTAGATTTGTTTGGACATTTTAAAAAAACATAGCTTGTTTAAATGTAGATTTTCCAATTTCTACTATTGTATATTTAAATGTTTTGGTACAATAGAATTGTAAATGTAAGTTTTGAAATCTAATTCAAGTTTTCAAATTAGTTTTATGGAATTAGAAAAATTAGTCACTTTAATTTTATTTTAGCATTATTTGAAGCTAAAATATAAGAATGTGACGATTTTTTTAAAAAATAATTTTAGACATTTTAATCTAATCAGAAATTAAAGTACCTAAATAGTTAAAATTGGAATTGTTAATTTAATATTTAATGAAACAATAACAAAGCTTATTTTTTTTAATGATATTATTGTTATTATTCACTTTTTTATTGTTAGATAAATAATATGTTGCTTGGGACTTAACTGAATTTAAAATTACAGAATTTAAATTCAACTTACAATAGATATGACGGCAAAGTAGTTGTCCAATCAGAGAGATAGAGAGCCGGCCGTGTGAGTAGACATACCTAGCAACAAGCTGGTCGGGCGGACAGAGAGACAGGTCGAGCGAGTTGGTGTCGGTCGAGCGCAGTTTCCTTGAAACAGTTTCGCCCCACCTTCGTGGGTGCTTCGAGGTTTACTCGGGTGGTTGACCGTGCCCCAGCTATCAACCTCCTTATATAGGAACTCAGATCAACGACAACGTTAATGGTTGATTAATCCACTTGAGCAAATTTTGTCCCGACCAATCCGACGTTCGGAGCGCGCAAGTCGTGCCCGAACACGAGTCAACATGGTTCAGTGCAATCCTGACCTTGGATTTAATGTTGTTTTATTATTCGAACTAATTTGAGTTTTTGATTGTCTAAGGCTTCACATACTTTAAATGGTAAAATTTATTATGATTGATTAGTTTTTTCAAAGGAAAAGAGCAAATAAATTAAATCCAACTACCTTTATAATCCCATCGAGAAGATCAAATAACAATGATCTTCTATATAAATTTCTCCTAAAAGATTCAAAAATACATAAACTGAATAGATTGATCTCAATTCTTTAGAGCTTAATCTAGGATTGTGTCAATAAATTTGAGAATATCATCCTAACTAATAAGAGAAGATTCATGAGCTTATTTGAATTTTAAGGTATATCAATTTATTCTTCAAGAATATCCATTAAATAGAAATTTTAAGCACCCTCAAAAATTTCAGTATGCTTGGTATGAATAATTTTCTTGGTTGAAGTATTTATTAGCTAAAGATAAAGCATATTGCTTTCACTGTTTTATCTTCAACAAGCTATTAGGATACTCAAATCAAATTGTATCTACTGTTGATGCATTTGATAATTGGAAGAAAGTTTGAAATGGATAAGTTAGTGTTTTCTTATGCCATCCATGGAAAGATAATGTACTTTCACTCAGTCGTAATGTTGAAAAGATATGCGAGGATTTGATGAATCAACCACAATATATATAAAGGAGATTCAACAATTTTAATGTCAAACAAGTCGTAAATAATCATCTTCGATTAAAAGGTCATATACATGTTGTTGGTGCAGTAAGCACCAATGGTCAAAATTAAGTTTTGATAAAATATAAATGAATTAAAGTTAGGTGTTATGTTTATCTAACCTCTTTACTGAGTATGTAGGAATTGATGGATCTAGATGACCTAACACCAAGCTGAAACCCAGTCAGGTCTAAGGACTTGATAAATGGCAAGAAGTTTAGCTAGATCTGTGTAGACCTGACCACGGTTCGAAACCGACGGTTCGACGGTTCGGAACCGCCGGTTCGACGGTTCCAGGCAGGTCGACCCTTAACCTTAACCGCCCAAGACGGTTACGGTTCACGGTTCAGAACCGCCGGTTCACGGTTCGGTTCACGGTTCGTCACGGTTCGTCACGGTTCAAGATTAATATGTTAATAAAAATTAAAAATTAAAAATTAAACATTAAACATTAAAAATTAGAAATTAAAATTTATTAAAAAAAGGGCTTGCACTTATTTAAGTTGCCTACGTATCCCTTTAGGGGAATCAAAGCCCACGTAGTTCTTTTACATTTTTATCCTTTTACATTTTCATTCACTTCCATTTCCTGTTCCTGTCGTATTTGTTCCTTCAGTATCAAAATCTTCAACTTCGTCATCTGAAAGTTGCATTCCTTGGATTCTTTTCTCTGCTCTGGTCCAATCGTCCAGTAATGCTTGGGCTTCCAATGAGTCAGGAGACAATATTGATCGTCGTTCATCTAATATGTTGCCGCTGGCACTGAACGTCTGCTCCACAGTAACAATTAACACTGGACAAGCTAAAATTTCTTTCTGTGACCACCACTTTAAGATATCGAAGTTTTCGCTATCTGCTTCATTAAAATCAAAAGAAGTCGTAAAATAATTCTCAAGTTCTGTGTGGAACTTGAGGATCCCCGTGAGACGTTTTGTCCGTTCTTTTAATAAGAGTTGTGCTTTTGTAAGTTTTAAATTACTACTAGTAGTTTGTTGAATTTCAGAAATATTAATTTGTGTTCCATATTTTGCATAATATTGATTATAAATATCATATAAATAAATTCTAACATTATATATAATATTTGGATCAGGGGAAGAAGAATCTTTAATTGTAATTAAAGCATCATAATATAAAGTTAACATTTCTTGTAAAACTTCTAATTTAAATCTATGATCTAAAGCAAATGCAATTAAATAAATTTCAGAAATTAAATAAAAATATTTTTCCCATTTAGTTTTCATAGCTAAGATGCAAGGAGATAAAGATTCATTATTAATATGTTCATTTAAAACTAATACTATATTAGAAAAATTTTCTAAAACTAATTGAGCGATGGGATAATAAACACCGGAAAGTTGTTAGGTTGCATCATTAAATACTTTTAAAATTTCATAAATACTACTACAAATATTCCATTGTTGTGAAAATAAATATATATTAGCATTAGTGTTTTGTGCAAAAATGAACATAATAATTCTTTATATTGAAATGAATCTTGTAATAATTGGTATGTTGAATTCCAACGTGTTGGTACATCACGTGGAAATTTTTTAGGTCTCATTCCATTAATTTTACAAAACCTACCCCATTGTTTCATTATAGATGGATGAGACCATAAATAAGAAATTGCAATTCTAATTGGTTTAATATAACTTTCTAAAATTTTAAACCATCTTGAACACATAAATTTAAAACATGGCATACACAACGAATATGAAAAAATAAACCTCCAATAATAGGTTGACAAACAAATTTTAGATCATCTATACAAGCGGTATTAGAACTAGCATTATCTAATGATATTGAAAATATTTTATGAGTTAAACCATATTCTTCTAAAATTAAACATAATAATTGTGCGATATTATGAGCATTATGTGATTCATCAAAAACTCTATAAGCTAATAATCTTTTGGAGATTCCAAGAGTTATCGATCCAATGGCAAGTCACACCCATATACGAATGTGTTTGCCAATGATCACTCCAAATATCGAACATAAAGAAACTTTATTATCTAATTTACTAAATTCATCAATTAAATTTTTTTCCTTGTTTACTAATTTTTTAATTGTACAAGTGTAGTCCTAGGAACACGTTTAGCAATGGATTAAGAGATTCTTTACAAAAATCTTCAAATGTGCATTTAGATCCAAAACTAAAAGAAAGATGTTCTCTGGAAACAAATTTAGCTAATGATTCTCTTAATTTATTATCCGAATATAAAATAAACCGGAATCGGTACTACCGCTAGTTGAAGAAAATCTTGATAATTGTGTTTGAGAACGGTCAAGTCCATATTCCGTCGGGTGCTTCGTTTCTACATGTCGTTTCAACGACCCATAGCCGGCTTGGAATTTGTAGGAAGCATTAGGGTGCTTACATTTTGCACGCATTTCTCCCGACGGAAGAGTGACCTTCTCAAAATGTTTAGTAAAATAGAAGATTTTAGAGGAGGAAGTTCCCGAACCTTAGAAGTAATTGCATCGGTACTTCCTTGTGTGTCGGTGTCGGATTCGGAAGATGCTCGATCTCATCTTCGATGGATTGAATGTTGGGGTCCTCCTCCCGCGGATTCATTATTTGCTTTCCCTTCCGAGCTCGAGATGATGCACCTCATGGCCTCCTTCCATTGTAATTGAAAGCGAAAGCGTGTAGAGATTAGAGAATACGAAAATGAGATTAAGAGTAGAGAAGATGTGTGTGAAAAATGATGAAATAAGCTCTCTATTTATAGAGTTTTGATAGTAACGGACACTAAATCATAGCCATTGATCAAAAAACGGTCAAATGATCCTAACCGTTGAAAAAAAATACCCAAAAATTACGGCTGAACCGTCGGTTCAACCCGCCGGTTAACCGGCGGTTCGCCGGTTTTACATCCAATGAACCGGAACCGGCCCGGCAACTTGCCGGGCCGGTTCCGGTTCGACCCGGCGAACCGGGTCAACGGGCAACCGGCCCGTTGACCCGGTTACGGGCCCGGGCCGGGTCCGGGCCAGACCCCGCCCGGGGTCGGGTCTAGATCTGTGAGACATGACAGCTGCCAAAATCTAATTGGATTTATGAACCTGACAACTAGCAAGAAGACCTAGTGGGTCAAGAGACTGCATGCAAATGGTAAGTGAGGTAAGTCACTAGAGGAAAGCAAACCAGTGGGACTGTAGGTGCAGGTCCAACTTAGATCTATTTTGAAAGTCTAAGCTGTGACTATTGTCAGGACCAAAAGAATTCAGATATCTCTATAATGGTATGATATTATCCACTTTGGGCCTAAGCCCTCATGATTTTACTCTTGGACTTTACCCAAAAGGTCTCATACCAATAGAGATATATTTTTCTTATAAACCCATGATTTTTTCCATGTGTTTTCAATGTGGGACTATATTTGTAACTTTACAATTCCAACAATTCTTCCCTCAAACAAAGGACCACAAGGTCCCTCTCAAGCATTAGGTCACTCTTGACCTGCTCAAGGACTCCCCTCAAGCATCGGGTCACTCTTGACCTGTTCAAGGCCTCCCCTCTAGTATCAGGTCACTCTTGACCTGCTCAAGGCCTCCCTTACTTTGTTCAAGATTTCACCCATATGGTTCGATCTTGGATCATGGCACTGGCTCATGCTTCTTCCGACAATTAGTCCGGTGAAGAGAGATCTCACTCTGATACTAATTATAGGACCAAAAGAATTCAGATATCTCCACAATGGTATGATATTGTCCACTTTGTGCCTAAGTCCTCATGGTTTTGCTCTTGGACTCTACTCAAATAGTCTCATACCAATGAAGATATTTTTTTCTTATAAACCCATGATATTTTCCATGTGTTTTCAATGTGGGACTATTTTTGTAACCTTGAAACCCCAACAACTATGACTAGATCCTGGTCTTAAATAGATATGATCTAATTAATAATCACCCTATTTTATTGTGCTAACTCTGTTTTGGAGGTTATTTGTTATTTGGACTAATGAGTTTTGCAGGAGTTAGTTGGCAAAAGTTCACTTTGGATGAACAATGTTCGAGGCACCTTGGAGCTCTATGGAGGCGTCTCAGAGTTTTGTGGAGGCGCCCCAGACAAGGTGAAGGCGCCCTCACATAGAAGAGTTTGAAGATATAATTTTCACTGCAGCAAGGCGCCTCAGAGTGCTTGGAGGTGTCTGTTGGAGCAATCTAGTGACCCTAGGTTTTGATGTTTGGGCAAAGGTTTAAGTTATGATTATTGTTGTAATTAGATATGCATTGTGAGTGTGCAGGATATAGGTACAACAAGGAAAGTCCAAGTGTGATCTTGGCAAAGGAGGAAAGTCCAAGGATGAGTCTTGGCGGTGTAAGTCCAAGCATGTAGTCTTGGCAACGTAAGTCCAAGTGTGACTTGACAATGGATGAAGTCCCAGAGGCGCGACCTCTTGGCAAAGGAAGACCCGACAACAATGACAAGGCCGATGGAAGCTCCAGAAGGCAAGACGTGAAGGATGGGGAGGCATCCGAGGGACACAAGGCTGATGAAGGAGGCTAGAAGGTTAGGTCTAGGTTGGTCGGGCGAGGATGAGTGATGAGCCAATGTACTCGGGGGTCAAATCCTAGACTCTAGGGTTTTACCGTAGCATTACTATAGCAGTACTGTAGCAGTTGACTGCATGTTTTAGCAGTCGACTGGTACAGTCGACCGCGCAGTCGATTGGGTGCGAGCAGAATGGTTCTGTTCGTTCGGTCAGTGTGGAGCAGTCGACTGCATATTTTGACAGTCGATTGGAATCGAGCCGTTGGGATGTAACGGTTGAATTTTCACATAGGGCAATCGATTGCTAGTTTTGGCAGTCGACTGGTAGGCGGAGTTTTCTAACTTGTGGCCTATATAACCAAGCATTGGAAGTTTGGTTAAGGTTGACGAAATAGACTTGATTAAAGCCTATTAGAATCTCCCAAGCCCTCGTGTGATCGATGTGCTTGTATTCAAATGTTTGTGGTGAGGTTTCTCCACCGACAATGAGCTTGAGCTAGCTGGAGGTTTTCCGGGGAGTCATCCACCGACGAATCGGGATCATCCACCTTACGAACAACCGTGGAGTAGGAGCTTCATCTCTGAACCACGTTACACAACGTGTCATTGGGTTTGCTTCTTGTTTATTGTTTTCTAGGGTTAGCTTTCCTTTTGTTTGTTAGTATTTTTGTTTTCGCTGTGCACTAACAAGCGTAGGAAGCGACGATTTGGGTGGGACGCTATTCATTCCCCCTCTAGCGGACGTCAAGGTCCCAACAATGCCCTCGTGCAGATAGAGATCGCAACCTTCAGAGCAGATAGAGTCTGATTTCGACAAGATAAAATTTGAGGTTGGAGGCGCTTTGGTTGAGGTTGGAGGTGCCTCGGATGAGGTTGGAGGCGCCTTCAACACCTTTAAAAAACCTATTTGACTAGCACTTGAGTTACTATTTGAAAATGAGCTCAAATGATTCTTCTGCTGTTCCGACTGTGCTGGTGCTTTGCTACGACACTATGACACCGACTCCAAGCCTCAACTTTTATTTACTACCAGCCGGTATATTTTAATTTAAGTTGTTTACATTATTGCATTTTTTTATACTTACAAAAGGAAAGTGTAGGGTTATTACATTTTCCTATTTTATTATTTTATATTCGATTACACTACCGGGAGTTTACCAATAGAAAATCTAGTGGATTACCCATCAATAGGTCCAAGAGACCAGAATCTTAGAGTAGAAGTCGCCAAATGTTCCAAACCAAGTAACCGATTGTGTTCTTGTGTTTGCTTCTCGTTTTAATTTATTTGTTTTTGTACTGCGTACTTATTTTTTTTTAAAAGAATATTTTTAAAATTATGTGATTCACCCGCCCCCCCCCCCTCTCATGTGCACCGATCCTACACATGTGTTGTTGCTTACACTTCAAGAAATGCAGTGTAGAGGTCATGATGAGAAATCTATTACATCTAATTGTGACAATTTTCTTGAATTTTTTGTATATGTTAACCATGTACAATGATGAACTTTCAAAGGTAATTCTGAAAACTAAAAAAATGTCAAATATATAAGTCATGATATTCAGAAATAAATATTTCATGTACTTTCAGTGAAAGTGAAAAATGTAATTCATGAAGAAATTGAAGTTGCCAAGTATTTCTTAATTGTTGATGAAACTCGAGATGAATCGAAATCGAGCAAATATCTATAGTATTGAGATTCGTGGATATTAATGGATTTATTCAAGAATATTTTTTTTTGGCTTGTTCATGTATCTGATACTGCGATGTTAACTTTAAAGGATGAATATATATATATATATATATATATATATATATATATATATATTCTACTTTGGCTCACTAGAATTTGGATGTTCAAAATATCAAAGGTCAAGGCTAAGATGACACTAGTAATATGAGGGGCAAGTTTAATAAATTACAAGCTTTGATTATTAAAGATTGTAGAAGTACTTATTATGTTAATTGCTCTGCTCATTAATTACAATTGACTTTAGTTGCAACATAAAAAAATGTGACACATATTCATTAATTTTTTGATAGATTAACTTTTATACATCACATATTTGATTGCTATTAATGACTTGAGAAATGTCATGGACTTCATGAGATAGGTACCTTGCAGCGAGTTGTTGATATGTGTTGGAGTTCTCATTTGAGATCGTTGGCAAACTGAATTAAGATGTTTAATAGATCGTGGATGATATTGCTCAAGGTTATAGAAGATGATCTTCCTTTTTAATGAGCAGATATAACATTTATTTATGATGAAATGACTTCTTTTGATTTTGTATTCATCTTGCATCTTATGAAAGAGATTATGGGGATTACATATATCCTTTGTCAAGCTTTACAAAATAAGTCTCAAAATTTTATAAATGCAATGGAGTTTGTATTATCAACCAAGAATTTACTTCAACAAATGAGGGATAATAAGTGAGATGATTTACTGGTAAAAGTGAAGTCTTTTTGTGAACTTTGAAATGTTGACATTCTTGATTTTAGTGCTCCGTATATTAATAGATGAGGTCGAGCCCGTCCTTATCAAGACAATTTCACAATTGAACATCATTATCAAGTAAACCTCTTTTATACTTTGATATATATATTTATAGTTACAAGAAATTGACATTTTAGTAATGATACTATGAAATTATTCATTCTTAGTAATGTCTTAAATCCTTAAAATGCGGTAGAGTCTTTCAGAGTTATGGATATATGTAAATTAGTTAAAAAAATTTATGCCCAAGATATTACAAGAAATAAAAAAGAGCAATTGGAGATGCAATTGAAGCATTCCAATTATAATGAAATTAAAGGATCTAACTACAAAAATCTTTCAACCATTTCATAGTTAGGTCAATAGTTGGTGAAGACTAACAAGTCTGTTATATACAACCTCATTTTTAGTATAATCATACTTGTGCTTACTCTTTCGGTTTCCACTACTACTATAGAATAACCATTTTCTGCGATGAATATCATGAAAACAAGGTTTCAGAGTAAAATGGAGGATATTTTTCTCTTAAACACGTTAATGGTATATATTAAGAGAAAACCCGCTAGAAATGCGAGCACAAAAGATATCATTGAAAACTTCAAAAATTTAGGCTATGTTTGGTGAAGGGTAATCAGCCTCGTAATGTAATCAAGATTATATTACAAGATTAATTACTTTTTTTGGTGTAATTTTAAAATTGTAATGTAATGTAATATGAATTACAAAAGGCTAACAACATGTAATAAAGTCTTGTAATTTGATTTACAAGGCTAACAATAAGTAATTCAATTACATTCTAAGCCAAATTATATTACAAACTTGATTACATTACTCTTAATCAAAATATCCTTAAAAGAATGTTGAATTCCTTTTAATTAGAGAATTGTATTTGATACTTAATTGAATATATCTTTTAAAGAACTTTTAGTCTTTCTCTTTTGGTAATATACTAATATTAACTTTGAGTATTTTATTTATTTTTTGAATTATTAATTTTGCTTGAAAGTTATAACAATATATAATAACTATTTTTGTCATTTATTATGCGATCCCCCAACCTAAAATCCTTGATTCATCCTTGGGTATGAACCATAACAAATCACATTGAGCAACAAAAATGACAAAATAGGGACTCTAAGCCTATGTTCACTTAGAAGGATGAAAATAAAAATTATGAAAAAAATTCATTGTGAAAAACTTCTTATGTTTACTAAAAAAAAAAAAATGGATTATATTCTTTTCTCATGTTTGCTTAATCAACAGACAAAATCAATAATCCGTCTATGGATGATTTTTTAGTATAGAGAATGTTGGACAATATATTGTCGGAGATTTTGGAAGAAAAATACTTAACTAAATTTAGACTTATCTATTAAGAGACATAAGTTGATAATCTCAAGTTGCCAAGTAGAGGAGTTGCTTGGGATGACCAAACTACCTAGAAGACTGGTTATCTTTGTATGGTTGATTGCCTACCGTTGAGTCCAAATGTTGAGTCCAAGTGTAGAGTGGCCGAGTCGGGAGTCAGGAAGTAGAGTTGTTGAGTCAGGAAGTCAAGTCAGGAAGGAAGATGTCGAGGTCTGTACTTAACATAATTTTCTTGAAATAAATTTGTCTCACCTCGGATTGTGTTTTGAGATTTTCTCGGATTGTCTGTTTCCCAGGATGCAATAACAATCTATAATGGACATCAAACACTGATGGATCACGACAAATTGAGAATGAACCTGAGTGTTATCATGAGTAATTCAGTCGAACGGATATACGATTGAGAAAAAAGAATGAATTCTTTTGCTATTACACACGAGTCAACTTGGTTCGGTACAATCTAGGCTCTTGATTTACACCCTCTATGCACCTATGCGTGAGAGAGAGTCTCTCCCATGCATATATTTATAATATCAATACATGTGTCATAATTAAACCAAAAATAAAGCCAAGAGACTCTCAATGTGGGATTAAAAACTCATGGCCAATAGAGTCTTATTTTCTCCACCTCTTTATTTCATTCACATTTCCAATAGGTTATTAGAGAAAACCCCTTGCTACCGTGAACACCGATGTGCAACATGTTGGTGCAATTTTATACTAATGGTCTAACTCAGGTTTTGATAAATGATAAGTAAGTTAAGTTATGTTTTGTTGTGATCTAACCACTTGATTAAGTGTACAGGAAATCCAACTATGTCAACGGGTCGACCGGATAGCTGGTACGAAATCCAGATAGGTTGATGGGCCGATCAGATAGCTAGTACGAAGTCCAGATAGGTCAACGGGATGACCGGATATCTGACAAGAAGTCCAGCTAGGTCAACGGGCCGATCAGATAGCTGGCATGAAGTCTAGACAGGTCGACGGGCTGACCGGATGTCTGGCAAACTGGTAAGTTAAGGGAAGTCACTGGAGGAGAGTGATCAAATGAGGACGCGTCCTGGTTGAAGGGATAGTAGGCGTCGGTGAGACCTTAACTAGTTCCTGGTCCTGGGAGGACATGAACTAATTAATACTGCTCATTATTATTGTACTAACATTTGTCTTGCAAGTTTTTATTTTGTTTATTGGACTAACATTATTTTGCTGGACTAACATTATTTTGCAGGACAAAAGAGCACATTTGCCTCCGGATGAACAGTGTCCGAAGGCGCCTTCAAGCTTGGTGGAATGCACCTTCGTACTGTTCATAGAGGCGTCTTCCATAGCTATGGAAGACGCCTTCCGCAGGATAAATTTTGGCCGAAGTCGTGGATAAACACTGGGTTGTTCGGGATTAAATCTGCCTTATTGGAAGCGCTTTCCATGCATTTTATAAGGGTGTCTCAAGTAGGCATTGAAGTACAACACTTATACGAGCCACTGTCCGTTCATTTGAAATTCTGATTGCTTCGGGCTCCTGCTACGACTCTGCTGCAAAGCTGTTGCGTCCAATGACTGCTCCGAAGACTTCTGATTGTAGCCAGTAGACCGACATCGACACGAGCACTCCCACTTTGATCTTTAAGTGTCGGTAATTTTCTTTTGTAATTAATTATTGCAAAAAGGACAAGTGCATTGTGTTGCAGTTGATCAACCTTCTTGTACTCGATTCTCTGTTCTGGAGGTACCGGAAAAGGTTTTTAGTGGAGTACCCGTCGATAGGTCCACGGGACCTGGGTCTTGGTATAGGAGTCGCCGAAGGTTCCGAACCAAGTAAACTGACTGTGTCTATTTCTACTTCGCTTAATTGTCCTTTTTTATTTCTATTTTTTTTCTGTTACGTTCATACTTTGATTTTAAAATAGAAAATAAAATTTTAAAAATCATGTGTTTCACCTTCCTCTCACGTGCATAATCGATCTAACACGATCGTATGCAATAGACCTCACGTGGCAGTAGGCAGCCACCAATGTGCGAGGTTGCCTCACGCGGCCGCAGACAACGGACCTTGCACGTGCTTTATGGGCGGTCATGGGTGATAGTCACGCATGAGGTTGCCTCTTCGACCATGAGTTAATCCGTCTTTTGTGTTTTTCATTTTCGTCTTTTCCCGCCTATTTCTCCTTTCTTTCCCTAAGAATTTGTTGCGTCTTTTCTCTATCCTTTCCCTCCCCTTTCTGTTAACATTTTTTTTTTTTTTTGTCTTTGATTCATTTTCTTTCCCTTTTATCTTTCAGAGTAAATAGAGCATAAGCTAAAGCAAAAGAGGGAGGAAGAATGACAAAAATACGATTTCAATGCTATTCACAAGAATGGAAGTGCTATTGCCCAATTGGGTCGATGTTATTTTTGTCCCAAAAAGTATTTTAAGACTAATGTTGGAATTTGGAAAAATGTGAATGAAAATAAAAGAGAGGTATGAAAATGGATTTTTATTTGCATAAAACTATAGAGTGATTATTGGTTGGTTTATATTAAATCATAATATTTAAAGGTGTGAATATGTATAAGGAGAAGTTCTCTTTCATACATGGTGCTAAGGGGTACAATCTTGGGCACAGTTTATGCATGCCAAATGCTAGATTGATTGGGTAAAATTTGTCCAACTGAATTAATCTATATTTTGTCACCTGAATCCTTTTTGTTACATGCTCAAATATGTAATGGATGTATTAATTACAGCAACACCACATGCATTAACCAGCTATGTCAACCCGTGGGGGCAAAATGATTGAATTTAAAATAGATTAAATTTAAAACGGTCGATGTTAATATAAAATCCAAACCGCCCAGGTGAAATTGTAGGATCGTTACACACGTGAGAGAAGGGGTAAATCATATGATTTTAAAATTCTAACTTTTTTCATTTTTGAAACCAAGTTTGCAACGGAAAACTAAACACAAAAATAGAACAAGTACATGAACTTGGTTGGTTACTTGGTTCAGAGCCTTTGGCGACTCCTACTCCAAGACCCACGATCTCTCGGACCGTATCGATGGGTAATTCACTATGAACCTCTTTCCGAATTACCGAAAGAGTGAATCAATTATAGCAATAATAGAAAGACAAGTGTAAGAACCTACACTTTCCTCAATGTAGTAATTAAATAATTAAAAACGATTTTGTTACCCAACACGTGAAGATTCGCTGATCAAGCTCGGTGTTGGACTACTTCTCAATAATAGTCAGGTGTAGCAACGTTGCAATACAGAAGTGGGACAAGGTTGGAGCAGTTGGAGTGTCAAAGGATCGCGTAGAAGTGCTATATTCTTATTATGTTGAATGGTTGGGCGAACAACCCTTTTATTGACCATTGAGGGTGACTCCAAGGACAATGAGGGTGCCTCCAATAGAAAAAATTCATCTTGAAAACTTTGATTGTAATAAGTTGTGTAGACTCAGCTTCTGTCTATCCGGGGGCACCTCTAACCACTCTGAGGTGCCTTCAATATGCCTCCGAGGTGCCTCAGCACCATGAAACCTTATCCGCAGTCTATCTCTTTGAGGGTGCCTCCAGCTCGTTCAGGGCGCCTCCAAGCACTACTCCTAGGCACCTCCAGTCAACTCTGATGTGCCTCGTGTTGGAACCCCAAGGTGTTTTGATGTGATCAAACAAGCTAAGTTAGGTCCTGCATTTGTTTAACCCTTGTGTCTAAGTATGCAGGAGCTTAGGAACATAGGAAGTCGAGCGGAAGACGCGGCTAGCGAGAAGGACGGCACGGGGAGAGAGCCGACGGGCTCGGTGCGTCCGAGGGACGAGGTGTCCGCGGAAGAGTATACCGGTGGACGAGAAGAGCGTGCGCGGCGCTCGAGGGATGAGAAACCGGGAAGGAAGGCTGCTCGAGGAGAAGGCCGGAACATGGGTTCGGGTGAGCCCTATTCCGGAAGGCCGAGATCACCCAAGCTAGCGGAGCCGGAGCGAACAGACCCGGACCGAGACTGGGACTTAACGGAGAAGTGATCCCGGACAAAAAGTCAACTGCAGTTGACATTTTGCTCCGGGGCGCCCGGAACCATTCCGGGCGCCCGGAGAATGATTTTGACCAGGATAGCGATTTTCGCAATCTGACCGTTGGGGGATAAAATTTATCCCCCCGGGGGCGCCCGGAACCACTTCCAGGCACCCGGACCAGTACTATAAATAAAGTACTGATCCGTACATTGAATGCAACTACTTGTAATCCAGTGCTTTCATTTGTGTTATTTTTTTCTGTGCTTTCAATGCTGTAAGAGGCTACTCCGCCCAGAGGAGAATCAATTAGTGCGCCTTCTTTGCCTTGGATTAGCAATCCTCTGATTGCAAACCAAGTAATTCCTCTGTGTCTATTTTCTGTTTTAATTAGTCTCTGCCTTTTTAATTACAAGTTCTTTTAAGTTAGTTGAATATCCGAGAAGGGTTTTTCTTGTTTTATTTTGTAGGGCAATTCACCCCTCCCCTCTTGTCGGCCTCCAAAAGGACCAACAAGTGGTATCAGAGCAAGGCGCTTCAGGAGTACTAACCGTCGATCGAAGCAACAAAGATGGCCAGACCAAGCATTGTTCCACCAAAATTCGAGGGAAACTTCGCAGACCGGAAGCGTCGTATGGAGGTATTCCTAAAAACAGATTTTGAAATTCGGTTTATCATGAAATATGGTTTTGTAGCTCCAATAGATAAAGATGGAAAAGAAAAAGAAGAGAGCGATTGGACAAATAAGGAGCATAATGAGTCAGTAGCAAACAGTCGTGCGGAACATCACCTGCTGAGCGTGTTACCACCTCAAGAGGTCAACCGCATCAGAAACTATTCATCTGCTAAAGAACTTTGGGAGAAGTTCTTGGAACTCCACGAAGGCACGTCCGAAGCAAAGCTCGCTAGAAGGGACATCCTCCGCAACAAACTGATGAACATCCGTCTGGAGAAAGGTGAGAAAGTAGCTGGTTTACACGCAAAGGTAAAAGAACTAGTTACTGGTCTCGAGAACCTCGGTGAAACGGTAACAAACCGGGACACTATACGCTACGCGCTCAACGCGTTTCCAAGAACTCCGGAATGAGCATCAATCGTCGACGCCTACTACATCTCAAAAGACCTGGAGGTAAGCACTTTAGAAGAGTTGTTTTCTACTCTTGAATTGCATGAAACCAGGTATGCAGGAACGACAAAGGATACAACCCAGACTATGGCGCTGAACGCAACCCAGAAGGATGAACTCGAGTCAGACTCCGAAGACGATCAAGAAGCATACATGGTAAGAAATTTTAAAATGTTTTTTAGATCTAATAAATTTAAAATGCAGAATAAAAGGAATCAAAAAGGTGGAAGAAAGGTGCGGTGCTACCAGTGTCAGAAGGAGGGACACCTAAGAGAAGACTGCCCAGAACTCAAAAAGGCCAAAAGGAAGTCTCCCAAGAAACACAACCTAAAAGCAACTTGGGACGACACTTCTTCATCCGAATCAGAAGCTCAAGAATATGTCGGGATAGCACAATGGCAAGCTACGATAGACAAAGTATATCAGAACCTAGCATCGATGAAGGGGGAGCGACCTCGGATGAAAGCAGTGAAGCAGGGGGAGATTCAGGCTTCAAGTCCGACATGGTAAGTGAGGTATGCCTCTTACCCCCTGATCAACTTTATTCTGGCATTAAGGCAATGACTAAATCCATGTATAAATTAGAAAATGAAAATATCAAATTAAAAAATGAAATTTTGGAAACAAAAAGAATTTTAGCAAAATCATGTCTTATAGAGGATTTTGATAAATTGAAAATTGAAAATGAAAAACTAAAAGAAGAAATAGAAAGATTGAAAAAATATAAAAGTTCAAATATTTCTACTTTTAGAAATTATAGAGGTTTAAATTGGTATTATAGATTTCATCAAAGTCAAATTAGAAATATATCAAAAATCTATGTACCTAGGAAATACTTGGTTAACCCTATAGGTAGGAACCTCTACTGGATTCCAAAAACCTGTTTAATTTAAAATTTAGACTTAGCATTTTCAGCAAGGAAATTAAACGACTAATTTCTTTATGAGGCTTTGTCTAAGGAAGTGGTTGTTGCTCCAATAACCAAGAATGCCTAGTGCCTCGCCACGACCTGGAAGCCAACTATCGAAATAAAAAGTTTAATTGACTAACTGAAAAAGCATTAATTTAAATTACTTAATGCTTTAAAAGAGTTATTTAATTTGTGTTAGAAAATATTTAAAAAACTTTCTAACTTAACTTAGAAATTTTTTATTATCTTAGAAATTTTCATGAAAATTGACTTAGAATTGTTTTTTATAAATATTCACTTAGAATTTTTTATTTTACACTTAAAAGTTCTTGTTTGAATTTACCTTAGACTTGTTTATAACCCCAATTTTTATGTAATCAAAGGGGGAGAAGAATGTTAAGTCTAGGGGGAGGTACTATAATTTTTCAATTGAAAAATATTTGGACTTATTTTAATATAAATTGTTTTTATTTCATATGGTTACCCTAACTTAACTTGGGTTGCTCACATCAAAAAGGGGGAGATTGTTGGAACCCCAAGGTGTTTTGATGTGATCAAACAAGCTAAGTTAGGTCCTGCGTTTGTTTAACCCTTGTGTCTAAGTGTGCAGGAGCTTAGGAACACAGGAAGTCGAGCGGAAGACGCGGCTAGCGAGAAGGACGGCACGGGGAGAGAGCCGACGGGCTCGGTGCGTCCGAGGGACGAGGTGTCCGCGGAAGAGTACACCGGTGGACGAGAAGAGCGTGCGCGGCGCTCGAGGGGAAGGAAGGCTGCTCGAGGAGAAGACCGGAACATGGGTTCGGGTGAGCCCTATTCCGGAAGGCCGAGATCACCCAAGCTAGCGGAGCCGGAGCGAACAGACCCGGACCGAGACTGGGACTTAACGGAGAAGTGATCCCGGACAAAAAGTCAACCGCAGTTGACTTTTTGCTCCGGGGCGCCCGGAATGCTTCCGGGCGCCCGGAGCATGATTTTGACCAGGATCGCGATTTTCGCAATCTGACCGTTGGGGGATAAAATTTATCCCCCCGGGGGCGCCCGGAACCACTTCCAGGCGCCCGGACCAGTACTATAAATAAAGTACTGATCCGTACATTGAATGCAACTACTTGTAATCCAGTGCTTTCATTTGTGTTATTTTTTCTGTGCTTTCAACGCTATAAGAGGCTACTCCGCCCAGAGGAGAATCAATTAGTGCGCCTTCTTTGCCTTGGATTAGCAATCCTCTGATTGCAAACCAAGTAATTCCTCTGTGTCTATTTTCTGTTTTAATTAGTCTCTGCCTTTTTAATTACAAGTTCTTTTAAGTTAGTTGAATATCCGAGAAGGGTTTTTCTTGTTTTATTTTGTAGGGCAATTCACCCCTCCCCTCTTGCCGGCCTTCAAAGGGACCAACACCTCGAACATTGTTTATCCGAGGCTGATTTGTGCAAATCAATCCTACAAGTTCATGTTAGTCCAATAATAAAAAATAACTTGTAAAACAAACTTAGCATAATAATAAAATAATATTATTAATTAGATCATATCTCTTTGAGACTAGGATCTAGTCACAGTTTCAGTCTAGGCTTCCAAAATGGACTTAAACTGGGCATGTGCATAAAGCCCTAAATTGGGACTTGTCCTCAATAGAGCACTCTTCTCCAGTGACTTACCTTACTTATCATGCAAAATCGCTTGACTCCATTTTGGCCCATCAGGTCTTCCCACCAGTTGTTAGGTCTGCAGATCCAACTGGACTTCAGCCAGTTATCAGGTTCCGCTAATCCAACTGGACTTCTCGCTAGATATCGGGCCACTCCTTGACCTATTAGGACTTCTACACTAGCTATGAGTGTAAATACCCAGTGGTAGTTTTGATGTGATCAACCAAGTCAAGTTAGATCATGTTATTTTTGATCATTGTGTCAAAGTGTGCAGAAACTTAAGAGTACAAGAAGTTGAGCAAAAGACGCAGCAATCGAAAAGGATGACGCGATAAAGAGTCGACAGGTTCGGTACGCCCGAGGGACGAGGTGCTAGGGAAGAGTACGCTGGTGGACGAAAAGGAAGCGCACAACGTTTCTAAGGGACGAGAAACTAGAGTGGAAGACTGCTCGAGAAGAAGGCCAAAAAATGGATTTGGATAAGCCCAATTCCGAATGACTGAAATTACCCAAGCAACCGAAGAAGACGTTGGACTAGCCAGCCAAAGTTGACTGATCCGAGCGCCCGGACCACCAGGGTGCCCGAAAAGGCACCTCGACGCTGCAAATCAACTTTTGGGTCAACGTCGGCATATGTTCGGGCACCCGGAGCAGGTCCGGGGCGCTCGAAAATGGATAAAATGTTATCACTTTGCTATTGCGTGGAGATAGAGTTTTGCCATGTTGGGGGTGCCCGGACCCTCTCCGGGGGCCCAAATCGTGCCACATCAGTAAACAGTCAAATTTGACCAACAGACTATAAATAAAACCCTGGTCACAGTGGTATCGTATAACACACTTCTGTACTTCGAAATCCACTCTGTTTTTTTTATTTCCGAGCTTTATCTTCATGTACGAGGCTTCTCCACCTCCGACATTTTGTTCAAAAAGGAGATCTTCATAGTGAGCTTACTTTCCTTAGAGTAACAATCATTTGATTGCAAACTAAGTAAAATTATTTGTCTCATACTCTTTTCAATTCTATTATATTTTGAAGTGTGTAATTGTTTAAAGCTGATAGTTTGAGAAATGTATACTTGTGTTTATTTTTTACAGGATAATTCAACCCCCTCTTGCCGGCTGTAAAAGACCTACAATCAAGTCTTCCAGACCTAGCTAGATTTTAGCTTGATGTCAGACCCATCAAGTCCTACACACTTGGTGGAAATATTAGATTACACAACACTTAACTTTAATGCATTTGTCATTTATCAAAACTTAGGTTTGATCATTAGTGCTAACTGTGTAAGGGATCGGTGGTCGGCTTGAAGGGGGGTTGGATAGCTAGGCCACCCTCAATTTCGATTCTTCTCTACAAGGTTAGTTATGCAAGCGGAATACGAAAACTAAAGCAATGAAAATAATGAGTAAGAACACAAACGCTAACACGATCGTTTACGTGGTTCGGAGATTACTTGCTCCTACTCCACAGCGTGTCCTTGAGGTGGACGAACCCTTGATCCTTGGGTGAATCAATCCCCGACAATCTCCGGCTAGCTCTTACTCCTTCTCGGTGGAGTACAACCTCTCACAAAACTCTCTTCCTCTTACAAGATGAAGACTTAGATTAGGAGGAAGAGAATGACTTGGAAGCTTTGGGCAATTATTAAGGAGTTATTCAATAAGCATGAGTAACCTCCTTCAAGCCCCAAAGCTTCCTATAAATAATAGGAGAGAGTTGATCATCATATCAACTCATCTCGACACCAGTCGACTGGCAAAACCATCAGTCGACTGGTGTTACCGTTGGAGGTAGCCAATGGCTACTTCGCAGCACCAACAGTATGCCAACAATCATTTACCAGTCGACTGCTAAAACATGCAGTCGACTGGTGCAGTCGATTGCTAAAACATGCAGTCGACTGATCCACACTGACCGAACGAACAGAATCATTCGTGTTCACACCCAGTCGACAATCGACTGCACGGTCGACTGCACCAGTCAATTGCTAAAACATGCAATCGACTGCTACAGTACTGCTACAGTAACGCTACAATACTGCTGCAGTAAAACCCTAAAACTAGGATTTTACTCCGAGCACAATTTCTCATGCACTCGTACCCTCACCCTTACGACTCATTTGACGCTTCCTTTGCAGCTTTAACCTCTTGCCTTCAAGCCTACTTCCTTTGGCTCTCGTCCCTCAGATGCATTCAAGCCCGCGGCTCGTCCCCAATGTCATCCTTCGCGTATGCCTCGAAGTCACCTCCCTCGGCCCTTGTCCTCGTTGCCTTGTCCACGGTCCCTCGGATGCTTCATCCTTCATCAGACCCGAAGCCATCAACCTGAGTCGCATGTGTATCCTGCAAACCTCCACAACTCAAATACACATATCAAATACAAGGGTGAACCTAACTTAAACTCTTTGACACACACATCAAAACTATGATTGTACCGATCAAAACCTAGGTCGATTGCACCAACAAACTACACTAACAATCTCCCTTTTTTTGATATAATGACAACCTAAGTTAAAGCTAGAAAAAATATACAAACATATATATCAATAAAACAAATGATTTAAGAGAAAAATGAGTAACTTTAACTTTTGTTTTATTCTCTTGATTATTTTAGGGTTAAGAGTTTTAAATTCTCAGTTTTACCTTTAGTTTTTTTTTCTTACTTAATCCTTATCCTCCCCCTTTGTCATTCATCAAAAAAAATATATATATAACTTAGCAAAAGAAAGTATAAAACATGTAAATAGAGCAACCAAGCATATCAAGCAATAAATTTTTCAAAAGTAAAATATATAAAAGGTTTTAGTTCAGGGAGGAGCATTGTTTAAGTCTCAAAGTAAATGTCAGGATGTTTCAAAATAACTTTAAAAGGTAAGTTATTTTTAAATATATTTGTCAAGACAATTTTCAAAGATTAATTTTAGCAAGTATTTTGAATAACAAATTTTCAAAGTATAAGTTTCAAATTATTAAGAAAGTGTTTCAAAGGACTTTCAAAATAGTATTTGCAATGTAAATTTTTTAAAATTAATTCTCAAGGCAAGTTTTGAAAGACAGTTCTCAAGGCTTTTCTCAAAATAATTAAAGGCAATTTCCAAGCAAAATTTTACAAAACATTTCAAAGAAATTGAGTAAAATAATTTTGGAAACAATTTTACGTAAAACATTTCAAAGTAATTTTCAATCAAACTATTTTTCAAACAAAGTTTGTCAAGGTTAAAAATTATGAAAAAGAATTTTACAAGAGCTTTTCAAAACAATGTTTAAAGCAAGTTTTGAATAAAGGTTTCAAGTATTTTAAAGGGCATTTTTTTTTAAAAAAAAAACTTACGAGTTATTTTCAAAACATAAAGTTTTGCACGAATTTTGTAAAATATTTTTCAAGATGTTTTCCAAGAAAGTTAAAAAAAATTTCAAAAGACTTTTACGTTGTCCGAATAGATTCTTTCCCTTAACCTGATATTAATTTGAAAATCATATTCATCTAAAAATAGTCCTTAAATATCTAACCTTTAGTTACTAACTTTCTACCAGAAGATAGTAGTATTTACTTGATTAGTTAAGTTTATTAGATCGAGATGAACGTGGGAGGGGGGGGGGGGGGGGGGGGGAATCACATGGTTTTCAAAAACTTTTTCTTTCCAGTTTTGAAATTAAAGTACGCAATGAAAAATCACAAAAATATAAAGCAAGTAAAATAATAAGTTTGGTTTTTACTTAGTTTGAAGTCTTCGTCGACTTCTACTCCAAGACTCAGGTCCTGTAGACCTATCGACAGGTAATCCACTAAAAGTCTCTTCTAGAACCGCTGGAAGAGGATATTGAATACACACGAATCGGAAGAGTGTAACAACCTACACTTTTTGTTTGCAGAAATTAAATACATAACTTAAATTTCTGTTACCAAATAATTTTGTAGATAGTCGGCTTGAGCTCGGTATTTGGATGGCTTCTCGGCAGCAGTTGGGCATAATAGAGTCATAGTAGGACAACAGCAGAAAGTCGGAGTAGTCAGAAAACTGATCGGATGCGTAGAAGCTCGTATGGAAGTTGTGTTTTGAATGCTCCTCAAGACACCCTTATAAAGAGTGTGGAAGGCGCCTTTCATACCCTTGAAGGCACCTCCAATGTGTAAAGTTTGATCCCAAACTTGTTGCTCCTTATTTGTGATAAAGTCTGAATTTTATCCTTTAGAAGACGCCTTCCATAGCACCGAAGGCGCCTTCCAATGCTTGAAGGTGCCTCGGGTACTGTTTACCCGAGACCTTTTTGCTCCTTTTGCCCTACAAGTTAGATTAGTCCAACACAATAATAATCTAAACTGTAAAACAAAGTTAGCAAAATAATAATATAATTAATTTATGACTTAGACCCTATCTTCTAGATCAAGATCTAGTCAAGGTCTCAATTTTAGTTTTTAAAATAGACCTAAATTGTATCGACGCCTACTGTCCCCTCAACTAAGACTTATCCTCACTTAGTCACTCTCCTCCAGTAACTTACCTTTAGTTACGTGTGCCAAGTTACCTTCTTGACATCAATTTGACCCACCAAGTCTCCCTGTCAGAATCACACATTCAGACTTCGCCACTCAGGAATCGTACATCCCGATCTCCTGTTAGAATCATGCATCTGAATTTCATCACTCGGGAATCAAACATCCCAACTAGACTTCCTGCCTGGTGTCAGGTCCTCTTGACTCGTCAAGTTAGTCAACCCTACACACTCAATAACAAGGTTATATTACGATAACACCTAACTTAACTCACTTGTCATTCATCAAAACCTGAGTTTGACCGCTGTTATATTGCACTAACAATCTCCTTTTTTTGATGCAATGATAACCTGAGTAAGAGTTAGAAAAAGATATGCAAAATAGTAACAATAACTGATTCAAGAGAAAAAACTATAGAAAGACCAATTACTATTTTATTCTCTTGATCATTTTAGGGTTAAGGTTTTCAAGTTGAAGATTTAGTTTTCTTTTTCTTACTTAACTCTTACCTTTCCCCTTTGGCATTTATCAAAATCGATGTAGATATGTATCCCAAATTGCAATATACAAGCAAGTAATAATTTGTGTAGAGTAATAAAAAACTTGCAGGTCTATTGGAGGGAGGAGTTAGTAAAATTTTAAAAGTATTAATATAATTTTTAAAAATACTTGACAGATAGTTTGAAAAAGTATAAAAATTTTTACAAAGCAAGTATCTTAAAAGTAATTTTGAAAATATTTTATAAAAAGAATTTTGAAATTAATTTTTAAAACCAGTATTAGGAAAGGAAATAAATTATTTTCAGTTATCCTCCCCCTGAACCTGATATATAAAAAAACTTATTTAAAAATTTGGCCTTAAATGTCTAACTATTAATTACTAACTAACTATCAGAAGATAACAATATTCACTTGGTTAGTCAAGTTAAATAAATGTAACCAATCAGTGTTTGACTAGAATAAATTACTTAATTTGATTACTGTAATTTTAGTATTTTTTACCTAGACTTATGGTGATGTACTGATATAAGCATCTGAAGTCCAGGTAATAAGCCTATGTATCTCACGTCATTCTAAGTTTATGAATACACAATCAAGGTAGATCTATTGTATTTGTGAGATGCTCAAGTTTTAGATCTATAGGAACATGCTTTCTATGGATTTGATCTAGTCTAAGGCCAACATTAATTTTAAAATACTAAGGAAATGAGAATTTTTATAAAATATAAGTAAAAAAATTTCCCTAGAATTTGTAAATCATTTGAACAATTATTTTGCAAATAACCGTCTTAGTCTATCAAATACATTCCTAATTTTCATTATAAGTTGCTAAATTCAAGTTCTGATAAACATTTAGTAAATATGTCAGCTAAATTTGATTTTGACTCAACATAGTTGAGTTCAATATCGCTTTTGGATACTTGATCTCTTACAAAATAGTGTTTAACTTCGATATGTTTGGTTCTTGAATGATGCACTAGATTTTTGGTTCAGTTTATTGAACTTATATTATCAATAAAGATTGTTGTATGTTTATAATTTAAGTTAAAGTCTTGTAATGTGTGCATCATCCACAATAATTATGCTACACACTCACCCATAACTATATATTCTACCTCAATTGCAGATAAAGCAATACAATGTTATTTTCTATTAAATCAGCTGACAAGTGATGGTTCAAATAATTGACATCCATCACATGTATTTTTTTCTATCTAATTTAGAGCTAGCATACTCTGAGCCAGAATATCCTAAAAGGTCAAAATTAGTTATCCTAGGGTATCGTATTCTGATATTTTGTGTGCCTTTTAGATATCTAAAAATTTATTTAACAAGTTTGAGATGGAACCCCTTTGCACAAGTCTGATATCTAGCACACATATTAACTACAAATAGTATGTCAAGTCAACTTGCAGTTAGGTATAACAGATTACCTATGACACTTCTATAATACTTTAAGTCTATTGGTGTTCCATTAGGATCACAATCTATATTGTCATTTACTACCATTGGTGTTTTTATTTCTTTAGCATTATCCATTCTAAATTTTTTAAGTATTTCTTTTGAATATTTTTCTTGATAGACGTAATTATCTTCATTAGTTTATTTAATTTGTAAGCCTAAAAAGAAGATTAACTTATATATTAGGCTCATTTCAAATTCTTGTTCCATTAGGTTAATAAATTCTTGTAAAAATTCTGAGTTTGTAGATCTAAAGATTACATCATTGATGTAAACTTAGGTGATAAGATATCTGATTTAAAGATTTTTACAAACAAGGTTGGATCAATTCGACCTTATTTGAATTCTTTTGAAATCAAATTGGTGGTTAATCGCCCATACCAAGTCTTAGGTGCTTATTTTAGACCATATAGTACCTTTTTTAATTTAAAAATATAATCAGGGTATTCTAAGTTTTTAAATCTAGGTGGTTGACCATGTTGGTGCAGCGGAGACCGGCAAGAGGGGGGTGAATTACTGAAAACAAAAATAAACTATACCCTCCTCGGATTTCAACTCAGAATTTAAATCAGCAATAAAATAACAACTAAATTAAGGAGATAGAAAAAGAAACAGAAACAGAATTTAACCTGGTTACAACCAAGGAGGTTGTTAATCCAGGGCGATGAAAAGCTCTACTATCATAATCTCCTTTACTGTAGGCGGAGAAGCCTTTTTACACTTAGAACGCTTACTTAGTTGCTAGGAATTGAGTACAGATTGATTGCTTGAGTTGTTGTTGAATTCCAAGCTCCATGGGCCTTTTTATAGCTCCTGAAAAGTCTATCCCGAGGGTCCAAGGCGCCTCCAACAAGGTTCAAGGCGCCTCCAGCTCGGTCAGCGGATAAAACTTTATCCGCATGCAAACGGTCAAAACTGACCTATTGAAGGCGCCTTAAACAGGCTTGAAGGCGCCTTCAAGGGCGCCTTCAAGCTTGTTTAAGGCACCTTCAAGCTACAGTAACTTCTGCTACAGTAACTTCCTGCTACAGTAATTTTCAGCTTCTTTTGACTCCTTTTCTTCTTCGCTTTGGCTTCCGAAGCTCCGTTCTTTTGGGTGATTGCGGCCAACCGGAATAGGGCTCACCCGAACCCAATTCCCGGCCTTCTCCTCGAGCAGCCTTCCGTCCCGGCTTAACGTTCCTCTAACGCCGCACACGCTCTTCACGCCCACCGGAGTACTCTTCCGCAGCTCTCTCGTCCTTCGGACGCACCGAGCCCGTCGGCTCCCTTCCCGTGCCGTCCTTCTCGCTAACTGCGTCTTCCGCTCGACTTTCTGTGCTCCTAAGCTCCTGCACACTCAGACACAGGGATCAAACACAGCAGGAACTAACCAACTTGGTTGATCACATCAAAACTACCACGGGGTCCAACAATCTCCCCCTTTTTTATGTGCATCAACCCAAGTTCAAGTTAGGGTTAAAAATAGACAAAAAACAGTAATTTTAAAGAAAAATTACTAAACTAACAAGTTAAGAGTAATTTTTTGCAATTAGTAAAATTGCAACACTTTTTTAAAAAAATTTAAGTTTTCTCTAACTCCCTCTAAACTTGTACTTTTCTCTCCCCCTTTGATCACAGCAAAAATGGGGTCTTTAAGAATATTCAAGTAAGATTGAAGTTTTTTGAAAATTTTCTAAGTTAAAAATGAATTTTTGGAAAAAAATTGCTAAGTTAAAATAAATTTTCAAAAAAAAAATTCTAAGTAAAAAAAATCCTAAGTAAATGTTCAAATGTTCCCAAAAAAATTTCTAAGTCAAGTGAATGAACTTTTAGAATTTTCCAAAAGAAAATTTCTAACCCCAAAAATTAAGTTAGAATTTTTAAAAAAAATTCTAAGGAATTTTTGTTTATTTTAACAAATATTTGATAAACTTTCAAAGCATTATTTAATTCTTGTTTAATGCTTTTTCAGAAAGTTAATTAAACATTTTCTTTCAATATTTTAGCTTCCAGGTCGTGGTGAGGCACTAGGCCTTCTTGGTTATTGGAGCAACAACCACTTCCTTAGACAAAGCTTCCATAAAGAATTTCAATGTTTAATTTTCTCACTGTAAGCTTTTAATTTTTGGAAAAATTAATTAAGCACAGATTTTGGAACCCAATATAGGTTCCTTCCTACAGGATTATTCAAAAATCTAGGGGGTATATAGTTTCTTGGTATTTTCCTAAGTTGACCTTGATGCTTCCTTATATACCAATTTAATTTACCATAAATTCTTAATTTTGAATTTGGAAATTGATTTAACATGCATCATATTTCAGTTTTTCAATTTCTAATTTGAAATTTTCATTTTCTGATTTTAGATGATCATACATTTCTAACGGGCATGCTCTTGCTAGGTTCAACTTTAGTTCAGCATTCTCTTTTTCTAATTGATCTAACTCTTTAGAAAGAGACTTGATAAATTTAAAAGATTGAGTTGGGGTTAGATTGCGTACCTTACTTACCTGGTCTGGTGACGCTCCCCCTTCACTGCTGCTTTCTTCTTCTGATGTTCCTCCCCCTTCATTGATGCTCATTTCTGAGCTCGAGTCTTCTTCCGGTTGATGGTTCGCCAATAGTGTTAACCCTGAGAATTCTTCGATGTCCGACTCAGAGGTTGACGAATCTGACCAAGTAGCCTTCAGATTCTTGTACTTGGAGGGTTCTGGTTTCTTGTATTTTGGCTTTTCCTTTTCTTTCTCCTTTCTCTTTAATTTTGGGCAGTCCTCCTTGATGTACCCTTCTTCGTTGCAGTTGTAGCAACGAACCGTCCTCTTCTTTCGATGATGCCTCTGCGATTTAAATTTATTAGAACTGAAAAACTTATTGAAGCGTCTTACCAGTAGTGCCGCTTCGGATTCGTCGACTGAGGCTTCAGAGTCAGAATTGTTGATCTTTGCCTTTAAGGCAATGTTCTGACTTGTCTTCTCTGCTCCGTTGGGTTCTGAAACTCAAGATTCGTGAAGTTCAAAAGTCGAAAATAATTGTTCTAACGTACTTACCTCGAGGTCCTTAGAGATGTAGTACGCATCTACTAAGGAGGCCCACTCTGGAGTTCTCGAGAAGGCATTGAGCGCGTATCGGATAGAATCCCGGTTGGTTACCTCTTCTCCAAGGTTCGTTAGTT
Organism: Zingiber officinale; assembly: GCF_018446385.1. Classification (NCBI taxonomy): domain Eukaryota; kingdom Viridiplantae; phylum Streptophyta; class Magnoliopsida; order Zingiberales; family Zingiberaceae; genus Zingiber; species Zingiber officinale. The sequence goes on along the minus strand of NC_056000.1, from coordinate 26,943,645 downwards.
GCGTTATCAGCTCCTTGATTCTCGCTTGGAGTTGCGCTACCTTCTCGCCTTGGTTCATCCGGAGGTTCGTTAACTGGTTCTGGAGGATGTCGCGCTTCGCTAGCTTCGCTACGGAAGTATCTTCGTGAAGCTCCAGGAATTTCTCCCAGAGATCTTTCGTTGAGTCGTAGCTTCCGATCCGATTTACCTCCTACGGTTGCAGCACACTGAGCAGGTGGAACTCTGCCTTTCCATTGGCGACGAAATCGGCTTGCTCCTTCTTGCTCCATGTGTTTTCTTCTTTGTCTTTCGGCGCTGCAAAATCATATTTCATTGTAATAAGAATATCAAAATCCGTTTTAAAAAATACCTCCATTTTACGCTTCCAAGTGGCGAAGTCTCCGTCGAACTTCGGGGGATGGATGTTCGCTCCGGCCATCGTCTTGATTATAGTGCTTCAGTTGGCGGTTAGTCCTTTTGAGGTGATCAGACTCTGATACCACTTGTTGGTGCAGCGGAGACCGGCAAGAGGGGGGTGAATTGCTGAAAACAAAAACAAACTATACCCTCCTCGGATTTCAACTCAGAATTTAAATCAGCAATAAAATAACAACTAAATTAAGGAGACAGAAAAAGAAACAGAAACAGAATTTAACCTGGTTACAACCAAGGAGGTTGTTAATCCAGGGCGATGAAAAGCTCTACTATCAGAATCTCTTTTACTGTAGGCGGAGAAGTCTTTTTACACTTAGAACGCTCACTTAGTTGCTAGGAATTGAGTATAGATTGATTGCTTGAGTTGTTGTTGAATTCCTAGCTCCAGGGGCCTTTTTATAGCTCCTGGAAAGTCTATCCCGAGGGTCCAAGGTGCCTCCAACAAGGTTCAAGGCGCCTCCAGCTTGGTCAGCGGATAAAACTTTATCCGCATGCAAACGGTCAAAACTGACCTGTTGAAGGCGCCTTCAACAAGCTTGAAGGCGCCTTCAAGGGTGCCTTCAAGCTTGTTTAAGGTGCCTTCAAGCTACAGTAACTTCTGCTACAGTAATTTCCAACCTCTTTTGACTCCTTTTCTTCTTCGCTTTGGCTTACGAAGCTCCGTTCTTTTGGGTGTTTGCGGCCAACCGGAATAGGGCTCACCCGAACCCAATTCCCGGCCTTCTCCTCGAGCAGCCTTCCGTCCCGGCTTAACATCCCTCGAACGCCGCGCACGCTCTTCACGCCCACCGGAGTACTCTTCCGCAGCTCTCTCGTCCTTCGGACGCACCGAGCCCGTCGGCTCCCTTCCCGTGCCGTCCTTCTCGCTAGCTGCGTCTTTCGCTCGACTTCCTGTGCTCCTAAGCTCCTGCATACTCAGACACAGGGATCAAACACAGCATGACCTAACCAACTTGGTTGATCACATCAAAACTACCACGGGGTCCAACAGACCAATATATACTTCTTCTTTTATTAGTCCATTTAAGAAGGCTAATTTGATGTCAATTTGGTAGAGCTTAAACCCTTTATGGGCTGCATAACTTAATAGCATTCTAATGGACTCAAGTCTAACTACTGGGCCATAGGTTTCATTATAGTCAAGTCCCTCTACTTGACTAAACCCTTTAGCTACTAGTCTAGCTTTATTCCTGATAATTTCTCCTTTTTTATTTAACTTATTCCTAAATACCCACTTAGTTTCTATGAATCTCTTATTCTTAGGTAGAGGAACCGAGTCTCATACTTGGTTTCTTTCAAATTGGCCTTGTTCTTCTCGTATGGCAATAATCCTGTTTGGATCAATCGAGGATTCTTCTACTATTTTGGGTTCAACCTTAGAAATTAAGGATATTTGACTTGAGTTTCTAAATGAGGATCTAGTTTGAACCCTTAGTTCTGGATCACCTATTATTTGATCAATTGGGTGATTTAAACTTACTCTTATTGTTCTAGGCTCAATTTGTATTTGTTCATTTTCTTGTGAATGATTTTATTTATCTTCATATTCATTTATTGGGTTTTCACTTGCTCCTCCTAGATTAGTGTTGGCTCTAACGAAATCAATTGGGTGATATTGAGGTTGAATTGAATCAGATTCTTTAGGAATTTCATCGAATTTTACATTGGTTGTTTTCTCAATTCTTAGAGTGGTTTGATTGTAAACTCTATATCCTCTACTGTTAGGGAATACCCTATAATGATTCAATTTTCTACTTTTGAAGAAAATTTTCCTAAGTATTCTCTTGTATTTGATATGTACACAGGGCATCCAAATACCTTAAAGTATTTAATATTTGATAATTTATTATAGTAAATTTCAAATGGTTTTTTATTTTATTTTTTTTATTAATTATTGTTCTATTTTATACATAGCAGGTTGTACTAATGGCTTATGGCCAGAAATATTTTGATAGTTGGTATTCATTAAGCATTATCCTAGTGGCTTCTTGGAGAGTGTTACTTTTTCTTTAACTAATCCATTTTGTTGAGGCGTATTAGGACACGAGAATTCTTGATGGTACTCATTTTCTAAGCATAATTTAGTAAACCTATGATTTTTAAATTCCCACCATTATTACTCCTAATTATTTTGATTTTTTAGTCTTTTTCATTTTCAGTTTATTTACAAAAATTACTAAATATTTCAAATATTTTATTTTTATTTTTTAAGAATTTTACCCAAGTTAATCTTGAGTAATCATCAATTACTAGATAGTATAAATTTTTATTAATAGATTTTATCCCATATAAGTCAAATAAATCTAAATGTAATAATTCAAGTATTGGATTTGTTTGATTTTGATTAGTTGGTTTGTGGGTTGATTTGGTCGATTTTCCTTGTTGACAAGCATTACTAATTGTTGAGTCTAAGTTGGGTAGTTTTGATAGTTCTCTAACTAAGTTATTTAATTTCGCGAGGTTTCTAAAGTTAATGTTGGACATTCTCCTATGCTACATTCAGATTTCCTTTTTTTTTGTGTCAAGTGACACTTGAGTGAGAAGCTGGCTAGGGTAATTGTGTAAATGTTATTATTCCTATGTCCTTTTAATTTTATTGTAGGGTATTTCATATGCTTAATTAAACATTCATTGGATGTGAACCTAACCTTATACTCCGAATCACACAATTTACTAACACTGAGTAGGTTAAATTTAAAATTTTGAATAGGCCGATAGTACTTTATGAATAATGAAATTTGATTCTAGCTCAATGTTTCCTATTCTAATTACCTTTAAGTTGTCATTGTTTGCTAAGGCAACCATTACTAGTCTTTTGAATGTTAATTTAGTGACCATTGCTCGATCGCTTGTCATGTGTCAGGAGTGCAAGTACCTCGTTCTAGTTTTGGTGTGATCAACCAAGTCAAGTTAGGTCCTGTGTATGTTTGATACCTTGTGTCTAAGAGTGCAGAAACTTAAGAGCACAAGAAGTCGAGCGAAAGACGTAAATAGCGAGAAGGATGACACAGGAGAGAGTCGACGAACTCGGTGTGTCTGAGGGACAAGGTGCTACGGAAGAGTACGCTGGCAGACAAGAAGGAAGCGCTCGACATTTTCGAGGGACGAGAAGCCGGAGTGGAAGCTTGCTTGAGGATAAGATCAAAAAATGGGTTCGGATGAGTCCTATTTCGGATGGCCGAAATCACCTAAATGAACAGAGCCAAAATGGAGGAAAATTGGATAGTTTACAAGGAGTTGATTTTCCGGGCGCCTGGATAGAGTCTAGGAGCTCGGACCATTCGGGCACATGGACTGAGTCCAGGAGCTCAGACTGTCCGAGCACTTGGATCCCATGGGGTAGCCTAGGGCACCTCCTGTGCCCTGTTCGAGGGTTGTGTTAGCACAGTTTGGGCGCCCGAACCTGGTCCAAGCGCTCAGACCAGAAAAGTTTATCCTTAGTTGGTTGTTGTGAGCCATTGCAACGTGGATAAAGTTTTATCCACGCCTAGATGCCCGGACCCCTTCCAGGCGCTTGGAGCCGCCACATCAGCAAATGGTCAGATCTGACCAATAGACTATAAATAGAGCCCTGGTCTCAATAGTTCAGTACAACATTCGCAAACAATCTTCTTTCTATTCTACTTTATAATCTATTGCTTAAACTGCTGTAAGAGGTTTCTCCGCTAGCAGGAGATTTGATAGTGAGTTTTCAACGTATTGGACTAGCAATTCTCTGATTTTAAATCAAGTAAAAAGATCTACCATTTATTTCTTTCTTGTCAATTAGTTTATTAAACAAGTGCTTCTTAATTTAGTTTTAAAAGTTTAGAAAGGCTTGATTTTGATTTTCAGGGCAATTCCCCCCCCCCCCCCCCCCAAGGGGACTAACAGGGAGCAATCACTGTCCAATATCTATTTAGATTCCTACAAAGAGTAGGAATTTTTTTTTAGATTAAGTGTGAATTTAATTTTAATTTGAGTTTAATTTAATTTTTAATTTTAATTTAATTTAATTTAATTTTAATTTGAGTTTCAATTTTGATTTAATTTGAATTTGAATTTGAATTCTTATTCATCTCACCCGGTCTATATTTTCAATCAGGTAATCCTATGATTTTGTAAGATAAATTAGGTTGAATTTCAGGGTTTAGTTTAACTTATGTTAGATTCAAGTTTAGTTTTAGCTAGGTTTAACAAATAGGCATTATTTGGTTAAACTTCTAAGTTGTGATGAGTCACTTAGACATCATGAGAGTAATCACATCTTCGAAATTTTCCAAATAGTCCTTTCTACAGAACTTAATATAAAATTTCGATCTAACAATTGGGATTAGTAAAAGGTAGTTTCAGTTAGTTTACTAAGTCAAATGCATAGGTAGAAGACATATCTTCCTAGACATGCATAGAAGAGTTTCCCTAACATACTATCATCCAAAACTTCTCTAGTATCATTTATCATGTTACACTTTTGTCCCTATTTATTCTAGTCCTAATTACCCAGCCGGGTAAATTATTAATGATCCGGCGGTAAGAATGGGGGACCCCATTTAGCAGAGTCAACACCACGTGGAGGTCGAAAGGTAAAAGGCTAACCAGAAGCTTGGCCGAGCTGATTATGATGGTGATAACCGGCTGAATCTTCCGAGCGGAAGCGATACACCCCGGCGGGGAGTCGGGGTTCCGACGCTCATGATGAACAGTATAGTAGAGCCGAGAGGATGGCCCGCTCGGCCGAAAGAATGAAACACTGCGAACAGTCCCGAGCACGCGACCAGGAAGCTCCCGAGCGGATCAGGAAGCTCCGACCGGTCGGACGTGAGGAAACCGCCGACCGGTCGGACGCTCGGCATGGAGACAAGGACAGAAACATCCTCTAACAGCAGGTGATACGCAGGATCTTAAGGCATGGGCTCACTGTCCCATCAATGACGTGCTCAGACTGTAGCAGTAAGGGGTCAGGCAAACCCATCTGACAAGCCCATACTAAGGTATGACACATAACATGTGTGCACCTCGGTATGAGTGCACATGCCTCTTCACAGCCCTATATAAGGGTCCTCACCCTTCGCCGGAGGTACGCTCTCTCGCATGTTGGAGCCTCATATCTACTGTCTGCTTGCCTGACTTGAGCGTCGGAGGGTCGTCGCCGGGGACCCCTCCCCGGCCCGACTTCTGTCGATGCAGCTGGCCGAAGATAGGGGAGAGCGCCACGTGCCCAGTGTCCGTCGATTCAGCGACTCGGACAGGATCAATTTGGCGTCGTCTGTGGGAACGCGCCTGTATCCGAGCGGAATAAATGGACGAGGCTGGATGACCTCACATCGTGATGCTCCCCCAGGAGAAACTCGACGCTCTAATGGGGGCAAGAGCAGCTAAGCTCGTGGAGCAACAGAGACAAAAGGCTCAAGCTGAGCGGATATCCGAGCGACCCAGGAGGACTGACCGGAGAAACATTAGAAATGGGAGTAAAATAAGGGTCCAATCGGCCCTCAGGTGGGAGCAACTCCTGCCCCGATATCGGTCCGACAAAGGGGTCTTCATCAGGCGAGGCAACTGGCCAATAAGTTTCGACAAGTATAACGTATGCTCCTCACTCCACGGGTATTCGGGAGTTGAGAAATTGGGTCATAGTCGTGCCAATCGATAGGTCAGTTCTTTCAATTACCTGTTGCTCAGATTGGTAGTTTAAGTAAGAACTCCCGTGCCGCTCGGCCGGGAGTGTATAAACCGAGCCAAGAGCTCGATGGGAAGACAACGTGCCGCTCGGCCGGGAGTACATAAACCGAGCCAAAGGCTCGACGAACGAAGGCCCCGAGCCGTTCGGCCGGAGGTATAATATCCAAGCCAAGCGCTCGACGATCGAAGACCCCGTGCCGTTCGGCCGAGCGTACGATACCCAATCATCGACACAAAAATCGAAGGCCACGTGCGGGAAGCAAAGTGGTGTAATATGGCGCTAATGCTGTATATTTTGAGCTGCGCCGAACGGAAGCGTTAAAATTAGCCTTAACGGCCGACGAGCACCGTCGTTAAATATCGAGAGCCGCGCCGATCGGCTATAAACAACCGCGCCGACGAGCACCGTCGTTAAACATCGAGAGCCGCGCCGACCGGCTATAAATAACCGCGCCGTTGAGCACCGACGTTAAACATCGAAAGACGAGCCGACGTCTATAAATCCCCGAGCGGAAGACCGACGAGCACCGTCGTTAAACATCGAGAGCCGCGCCGACCGGCTATAAATAACCGCGCCGTCGAACACCGACGTTAAACATCGAAAGACGAGCCGGCGTCTATAAATCCCCGAGCGGAAGATCGACGAGCACCGTCGTTAAAGATCGAGAGCCGCGCCGATCGGCTATAAACATCCGCGCCGACGAGCACCGTCGTTAAAGATCGAGAGCCGCGCCGATCGGCTATAAACAACCGCGCCGTCGAGCACCGACGTTAAATATCGAGACGAGCCGGCGTCTGTAAACCCTCCGAGCAGAAGACCGACGAGCACCGTCGTTAAAGATCGAGAGTCGCGCCGATCGGCTATAAACATCCGCGCCGACGAGCACCGTCGTTAAAGATCGAGAGCCGCGCCGATCGGCTATAAACATCCGCGCCGACGAGCACCGTCGTTAAAGATCGAGAGCCGCGCCGATCGGCTATAAACATCCGCGCCGACGAGCACCGTCGTTAAAGATCGAGAGCCGCGCCGATCGGCTATAAACATCCGCGCCGACGAACACCGTCGTTAAAGATCGAGAGCCGCGCCGATCGGCTATAAACATCCGCACCGACGAGCACCGTCGTTAAAGATCGAGAGCCGCGCCGATCGGCTATAAACAACCGCGCCGTCGAGCACCGACGTTAAATATCGAGAGACGAGCCGGCGTCTGTAAACCCTCCGAGCGGAAGACCGACGAGCACCGTCGTTAAAGATCGAGAGCCGCGACGATCGGCTATAAACATCCGCGCCGACGAGCACCGTCGTTAAAGATCGAGAGCCGCGCCGATCGGCTATAAACAACCGCGCCGTCGAGCACCGACGTTAAATATCGAGACGAGCCGGCGTCTGTAAACCCTCCGAGCAGAAGACCGATGGTAAGTCCATAACTAGTGTCACAAATGAACTTCAAATTAATTCAATGTGTGAAACCCCTCAACTACTCAAAGATATGACATAGCATAGGGCCCAAGTCGATTTCTCAAGGAACCTAGCAAGTGAGTGCTTGATTTAGATCCAAATCTATGTTTTTGAACTAAATCCTAGATAAAGGAAGAAGTGCCAACTAACAAAGATAATGGCAGAGAAATGAAGTGTGCTTAAATGCAGAAATTAAATCTAAGTGAATAACTCAACCACTTTTCAACTAAAAACCTTGCAGAACAACTTTCAACGTAGTAGAATTGAATCTACGCAAGTTATTAAAATCTGAAATCAAAGTTAACAGAGAATTTTAGAATCTAAGTTGAATGCTAATACAGAAATTTGCAGGAATTAATTTCAAAACAAGCATGCAAAAATTCTGAAACAAAGTTAGATTGCAGAACTCGAAATCTGAATTGTAACTTTAGAAATAAAAGTTGCAGAATCAAAAATTCAGATCCTCAGCTAAAGAAACAAATTAAACCAAATTGAATTGCAGAAATTAGATCTAGAGTAACAACACTATAACTACTCAGTCCAAATTTGCAGAAACAAGGAATTCGTTATCAAGTTCTTAAGGAAACAAAATGCAAAAACAGTAAACTGCATAATTCTAATGACTAAATCTGAAGAGAAGTAAATAAAACAAAGCAATACTCTAAAATTGTCAACTACTCAAAATTGAAACGATTCAAGTAATTCTAAGCAAGCAAAAACAATTGCAATCAAACAACAACTACTCTTTAATGATAAAACGATAACATTCTTCTTTGAAACAAAGTTAGAAACTAATTACACTAAAAGAAATCTGTTGAAATTGCTGTATCAACGAACACAAATAGAAACTAACTAATCCAACATAAACTACTGAAATTACTGCATCTAAAACAAGGATTGTAAACTACTTTCATTAAAAGAAACATGCTGGAAATTCTGCAGCAACGAACAGGGATTAAAATCTGCAACAAATATAAAATCAGCAACTCAGTACACTAAACAGATTCTTTAAATTACTGCATCAAATTCAAAGATTGAAAACTGATTACACTATCAGAAACTTGATGGTATTTCTGCATTACAGAACAGGGATCGAAAGCAAAATTCTGGAAAGAAACTAATCTATGCAATAAACTGTGCTATCAACGAAATCTAGATGTAGCTAAGAATAGTAATGAAATGCAGGATTAAAACTAAACCAATTCCAATCACAACCAATTCTTGAATCACAACTCTTGTCGTCACACAAGAGTCCTCACTTGAAACCTCAAATGCGAAATCCAGAAAAGCAGAAAAGGGAACGCAGCTGATCCGAGTTCAGATCCAAAACCCACTGATCCTAGCCAAAGAAACCTCTCTGGAAGAACACAAGTTCAGATCTGTGCGAAATTGTTGAAATCTGGATCTGTGATTCAAATCTGTGAGCAACTGTTGCTTGCTGATGGATCGATGATTGCGGCTGGAATCAAGTCGGTAAACACTAGAGAGACCTCTCTAACTCTTCCCGATGATGGCTGATGATCTCCTGCTGTCAACACCGTTTGAACAGGGGCGGAAATGAAGATTTGAATCGCAGCAAAGCTTGCCGTCGAGACCTCTTTGGCAAGCCTCCAGCTTCAGGAAATAGATCAGCAGCTTCCTTGCATCTTCCTCTATGGATCTGGAACTCAAGATGAGATTATCACTGGAATCGGGGGCTTGCGCGCGCGCTCACGGAGAGGAAATCGCCGTTGGCACGATGAACAGTAGACGCAGCCACTGTTCATCCGCGATTCTTTTGGGTTTTATACCAAGGTTTGAACCGGGATTTGCATTTGGTTTAGGGCTTAGTTTAGGAGGAAAATTAGGGATTTGATGATAAGGTTTGACATGGGTTAGCTCAAGAGGAAAGCTCCATTTAATGGATCGGGCCCAATCCAAATTCTTGTAGTCCAATGAGCCTATTCCTTCAAAACAAATAAAGTACCATTATTAGATAAGATTCCACAAGAAATATATAGAAAATGCAACAAGGCTCTAAATAATTCTCAACTCATAAGATATAAGATAAAACAAGAATTAATCATATGAGAAGATGCAAAATACTCAATTCAAGAGCCTAATTATGCACAAAAAATACTAGATATGCAAAATTGAAGGATCTTTGTGTGCACAAGAAGAAATTGAAGGGGAATGAGTTAATTAGCATGGGAAAGAATGTGTCTGCACTTCTTCAAACAGTTCCTTAGAAATGCGAAGATCCTGGAGTTTTTACGGTTCCTTGTGAGATTGGGAGTAATCTATTTAAAGATGCCATGCTGGATTTGGGAGCTTCAATTAATGTGATGCCAAAATCAGTTTTTCAAACTTTAGGCATTGGACCATTACAACCTACAGGAGTAGTCATTCAGTTAGCTGACCGCAGTCAGACTCACCCAGCTGGAGTTATTGAAGATGTATTGGTGAAAGTGAGAGAACTTATCTTTCCTGCAGACTTTTATATCCTTGACATGGAGGGAGACTATCTGGCCAGTAGATCTCCACTCATTCTAGGACGACCATTTTTGAAGACTGCAAGGACCAAGATTGATGTTCATGCGGGCACACTTTCTATGGAGATAGGAGACACAGTGGTCCAATTCAGTATTTTTGACGCTATGAAACATCCTAGAGAGGATCATTCAATTCTTAGTTTGGATATTTCAGAGGAGCTGGATATTGGAGATTTCTTTTCAGTGATTGATTCAGATTCAGAAGTTGCAGAGGGTGGTATAGGTGATTTTTTGTTTTCAGAAGAGGAGGATATTTCAGCCTTGGGTGTGGATGATGAGTCTTGTGGAGTATATCCGAGTGAGAGAAATAATTTATGCGCAGGGGATTGCTTAGGAGAAGCTCTATCCCTAGGATCGCCCAGAGAAGAGAAATTATGCGTAGGGGATTGCTTAGGAGAAGCATTACCCCTAGGATCGCTTTCAGTTGACCAGACACAAGATGAGTTGAAGCCATTGCCGCCACACTTGAAGTATGCTTATTTAGGAGAGAACCAGCAGCTACCTGTCATCATTGCTCAGAATCTAGAACCAGAACAAGAAAGCAGATTATTAGAGATTTTGAGGCAGCACAAGAAGGCCATTGGATGGACTTTAGCAGATATTCCTGGTATCAGTCCTTCTATTTGCATGCACAGGATTTATTTGGAGGAGGATGTGAAACCAGTGAGACAGCCCCAGAGGAGACTTAACCCACTGATCCTTGATGTAGTAAAGAAAGAGGTGACTAGACTTCTACAGGCAGGTATCATTTGCCCTATTTCTGACAGTAAGTGGGTAAGTCCCATCCATGTGGTTCCAAAGAAATCAGGGGTGACAGTTGTGACTAATGAAGAGAATGAGTTAGTGCCCACCAGAGTGAAAAATTCTTGGAGAGTTTGTGTGGATTATAGGAAGTTGAACCAAGCAAGTAGAAAGGACCACTACCCCCTACCTTTTATTGACCAGATGTTGGAAAGACTAGCGGGGAAATCACATTATTGCTTCCTAGATGGATATACTGGATATTTTCAGATTTGCATCAACCCAGAGGATCAGGAGAAGACCACCTTCACTTGCCCTTTCGGTACATTTGCCTACAGACAGATGCCATTTGGATTATGCAATGCTCCAGGAACTTTTCAGCGATGCATGGTAAGTATTTTTGGTGATTTATTAGAGCACTGCATGGAGGTTTTCATGGATGATTTTTCTGTATATGGTTCATCATTTGATGCATGTCTAGAAAATTTGTCTAGGGTTTTAGATAGATGCATTGAGACTGACTTGGTACTTAATTTTGAAAAATGTCATTTTATGGTTGAGCATGGTATTGTTTTAGGACACATAGTCTCTAAGAGAGGTATTGAGGTAGATCCTGCTAAAGTTAGCGCTATATCTTCTTTATCTTACCCCGCATGCGTGCGGGATGTTCGAGCTTTTCTTGGCCATGCAGGATTCTACAGGAGATTTATTAGGGACTTCAGTAAGATTGCTCTTCCACTGTCTCAGTTGCTTCAAAAAGATGTGGAGTTTCAGTTTGATCAGAGGTGTAAGGAAGCTTTTCAGAGATTGAAGGAGGCTTTAATTTCTGCACCTATCATTAGACCACCAGATTGGGCTTTACCCTTTGAGCTGATGTGTGATGCTTCGAATTTTGCCATTGGGGCGGTACTTGCACAGAGAGTAGAGAGAGCACCACATGTGATCTGTTATGCATCGAAGACCTTAGATTCGGCTCAAGCAAATTACACCACGGCAGAAAAAGAGCTTCTTGCCATTGTTTTTGCTTTAGATAAATTTCGATCATATTTACTTTGTTCTCACGTGGTTGTATTTTCTGATCATGCAGCATTGAAGTTTCTCCTCAAGAAGCCAGATGCTAAGCCCAGATTGATTAGATGGATGCTTCTCCTCCAGGAGTTTGATTTGGAGATTCGTGATAAGAGTGGGAAGGAGAACTTGGTTGCAGATCATTTGAGCAGAATTGAAGGGGATTTGGACCATACGGCTATTGATGATGACTTTAGAGATGAGCAGCTCTTCAGGGTGCATGGTGAGTCTCCATGGTATGCAGATCTGGTTAATTTTTTAGTAGGTAATGTTTTTCCTGCACAATTTTCAAAAGCTCAAAAGGACAAATTGAAAAGTGATTCAAAATATTATGTGTGGGATGATCCTTATCTGTGGAAATTTTGTAGTGATCAGATTATTAGGAGATGCATACCTGATTTTGAGTTCCAGTCTGTACTGGCATATTGTCATTCATTTGAGTGTGGGGGACATTTCAGACCACAGCGGACTGCAAGAAAAGTTTTGGAGTGTGGATTGTACTGGCCCACCCTTTTTCGTGATGCCTATGTTTTTTGTAGATCATGTGATAAGTGTCAACGAACTGGGAACATAGGACCTAGAAATGAAATGTCTCAACATTTTTTGCTATTTTGTGAGGTCTTTGATGTGTGGGGTATTGATTTCATGGGTCCATTTCCTGTCTCTTTTGGATTTTCATATATTTTGTTGGCAGTTGATTATGTTTCCAAATGGGTGGAGGCTATCCCCACCAGGACTGATGATTCTTCAGTTGTTGTTAGTTTTGTCAGGACACATATTTTCTGCAGATTTGGCGTGCCCAGGGCAATAATCAGTGATCAAGGGTCACATTTTTGTAACAGACGCATGAAGGCTATGTTGAGCAGATATGGAGTTTCACATAGAATTTCTACTCCCTATCATCCCCAAACAAATGGACAAGCTGAAGTATCAAATAGAGAAGTGAAGTCAATTTTGGAGAAAACAGTGAGACCTGACAGGAAAGATTGGAGTAAGAGATTAGATGATGCACTTTGGGCTTACAGGACAGCTTTCAAAACACCCATAGGGATGTCTCCATATAGGATGGTGTATGGTAAAGCTTGTCACCTTCCAGTGGAAATTGAACATAGAGCATTTTGGGCAGTGAAAGCTTGTAATTTTGATGCTAGCACAGCTGGAGAAGAGAGGAAATTACAACTCCAAGAACTTGAAGAAATTAGACTAGAGGCATTTGAGAACTCAAGGATCTACAAAGAAAAGACCAAGAATTTTCATGACAAGCACATTATAGGGAAGGAGTTCAAAATTGGTGACAAAGTGCTTTTGTATAAATCCCGGCTTAAATTGATGAAAGGCACATTGAAATCTCGTTGGGAAGGGCCCTTTAGTGTGACTAACATTTTCCCCTATGGAGTCTTGGAGATAAAGGAAGAGTCTACTGATCGGAAATTCAAAGTGAATGGACATAGGCTAAAGATATTTCATGAAGGAGCAAATGGGATGGTGATGCAAGAAATGAACAGTACCGAGGCCATCTATCCAATGTGAAAGGGAAGTCTTGTTATTTCTCATTATTTCTTGTCTTCGAAGATATAAATGTCTTTACATATTTACATGAATAATTCACTTGTTCGTTTTAGTAGTCTTTATGTTTTCTAATAATGAATTTGGTCATAGTGAATAAGATATCATCATTTGGTGGCCGGTTTAACTTCTTAGTTTTCTTAGTAGTTTTACTTTCACATATAATAATTCAAATTTTAGGAATCATGTCCCTGTAAAAACCATTGAATCAAATTTGGTAGTTTTGGGTTAATAATTGGTACCCCCCTTACACTTCTTTATATCATTTCAGAGGTTTTAAAATAGAGTTACATTTGAACATGAAGTTTCAAGTCTTTGTTGCATAAATGAATTCTAGGCTTGCGTAAGGTTAACATTTAGTGATGGATTCTAATTGATAATTTGAGATAATAACTTTTGCTTGCCTAGTGAGAATTGAGCCTACTTGTGTGATGCTCTGATGGTTTTTGTCACTCTAGAACTTGCTTGAATCTTTTCAATATTCCACTTGATCAGAGATTAAATCATTTGAATGAAGGTTATTCCAATTCCCCACTAGTTTTCACTAATTGTCTTTTCTTATATCATCATATCATTTATCTTTCCCTTTGTTTTATTTTCTTGGATATGGTTACATGGGATGTTGTGTGATGCTTTTATTTTGACCGAGACGCCAAAAATTTAAGTGTGGGGGAGATATTTAGTCTTTGATTCAGCAGAAGTAATCATTTACAGCAAATGAAGGACCTGTTTTAAGGGAAGAAAGTTATGATTTCAATTTATGGAATAATCAGCATCAAGATTTGGATAAAAAGCATAACTCAGATTCTGGAATTTACCATTTTGTGAAGAAGAAATGAAGTGCTGGTACTTAATATGAAAAACATTCTGCTGATACTGAATTGCTAAAGCTGAAAAATGATGTACAGTTTCTGAAATTTTCAGAAACTGAACCTTAATTCCAAATTGCTGCAGAAGCATAATTCGTGTTCAATCTGTGCAGAATTGGAATGGAATTCTCAAGCAAATTGGAATGGAATGTCAACTGTTTAAGACATCAGATTAGCAAATTGAAAAAAAAAATGGTGGAAATGTAGAAATTGGTAGCTGAATTTTGGATTTGGCCAGCTGCATTCAGTGAAGTTGTAATACATTGGAAGGAAGTTACAGTAGAATTCTATTTCTGAAATTGAAATCTATGGTTGCAGAATTCAGAAATGGCTTCATTTGGTTTAAACTTATGGTTGCAGAAATCTATAGAAGGTTGCTGCTGTTTGTGTTTGCACATCATGTTTTTCAGTAGTCAGAGGTGATATTGATAGTTTCAGACAGAGCTGGAATTTAGTATCAAGGTGTATCGCAAATCTGATGCAGCATTTCAATGACTGAAACGTTCAAGGGAAGCCTTGCAAGATGCAGAAACGAATGGTATTTCAGATTTGTCATGTCCATTTTGATCTCGAGAAACTGAATACATGTGTGCAGGGAACAGTGGCCAGTTGAGAAATTGGATGAAGGCTAATCTGTGCGGAATCGGATATAAAAAAAATTGATCAAGAGGCAGCAATGCAGAAATAAAAACAGAATTGCAGGAACTGAAAAAAAAAAACACAGAAATGTATTCAGTTTTGTGCAGAAACACAAAAATGCAGATTTGTGCAGAGTTGCAAAAGCTGAGAGCTGTTAGCTGAAGTTGAAATATATTCAGTTTAATTGATTCTTAAGTGCTGAGGGAATGAAATGGGACAAATAAGATTAGAGAAAAGAGGGCACAGATATTATTCCTCAGATGGAAACATATGCAAGGACTGTTAATCACAGAAATGTGATGTTATTTGCAGGAATGTGCAAGACTGCATACTGAGTTTTAGACATCAATTAGTTGAGCTTGATTGGATCAAATGAGAAGATAGTCTTTTGAAGGTTCAAGTTCAAACATTTCAGGAAGGTTAAGAGCAATTAAACAGAAACAGAATGTTCAGAATTTCAGCTAATAGTCATTTCTGTGCCAATTTGGGGATTAAGTTGTAACCATCTAGAATTGCTGAAACTTGTAATTCTGTGAAGTATGCATCAATAGGGATCACAAGAAGCTAAATGAAAAGGAGTTGAGATTTTAGGGAAGCTAAATGATGTGTAGTTGGTACAAAGTCAGGGCTGTAGAGGAAATTTAGAAATACACTAAAATCAGCTACATGTTATCAAGCTACTGGATACCTGAAAAGCATGATGCAGCTGTTGTTTGATTGTGGTGAAATAATGATCTTGTTTCTTTATAATTTGCATGGTTTTTAGACTTTAAAATGGTCACAAAACAGAAACGTGAGCTGAAACTGGGAACTAAGATTTTCAGCAAGGAATGCAGAATTTTCCACACTATCTTTGAGCAGAATCTGCAAGCTATCAGGAATTTGTTGTTTTTGATATAGAATGGATGGAATCAACAGCATGTAATGGCTGAATCAAATTACAGCTTAACCAAATGAGTGAAAGAAACTTTGGAGCCACCTGCAGAACCAAATCTATTTTGGCTGAATCAACAGCATGTAAGTTCTGAAAAATTGTTGAATCTGCAGATTTAAAGAGGGAATGAAGGATATAGCAAGGAAATGTGCCAACTTTCGAATTCAAAGCAGAATGCTGGAAACATATGTGAGACCAACAAGGGAAGTGCTAATTGAAGTATCTGCCATGAGTAAAATCTGCAAAAACATTGATCAAGACTAAGAGTACAGAATTGGAAGCCATGGCTGAAAATTAGTATCACATAGCATCCTAACTCCATGTCTTCCACTTCTACTTCAACCTCTGTTCTTTAACTTGCCTTCCTAATTCTAATGCTTCCATTTGCTTTTGCTTTTGTTTTCCTTTATACTTTCAATGAACCTTCATAAGGATGTATTTTAATATCTGTGATGGAGGTGAGAATTAGATGAAGAGCAAGCATATGGTGGTGCTTTTGCCATAAGTAGCTTGAGTGATCTCTACCATTACATGAATTTGAGAATTAGGATGAGAGCCACTTAAAACTACCATGTGAGGACTAGTTGTGTTATTATTTTCATTTTATTCATGATGGATGAAATCATTGAGTGATTAACCGAAGTAAGAATGGAGTTCATGATTGTTTGAGTTTTTGAAACTTCATGATGTTAGGTGACTTCTTTTTACTATCTTCTGAATATGATTAAGAAAGGTAAGGGGGGTGAAACCTCGGTCATTACTTTAGTTTGTTTACTTGCCCGGGACGAGCAGAAAGATTAAGTGTGGGGGAGTTGATATCTAGTATTTTTTGTGCATAATTAGGCTCTTGAATTGAGTATTTTGCATCTTCTCATATGATTAATTCTTGTTTTATCTTATATCTTATGAGTTGAGAATTATTTAGAGCCTTGTTGCATTTTCTATATATTTCTTGTGGAATCTTATCTAATAATGGTACTTTATTTGTTTTGAAGGAATAGGCTCATTGGACTACAAGAATTTGGATTGGGCCCGATCCATTAAATGGAGCTTTCCTCTTGAGCTAACCCATGTCAAACCTTATCATCAAATCCCTAATTTTCCTCCTAAACTAAGCCCTAAACCAAATGCAAATCCCGGTTCAAACCTTGGTATAAAACCCAAAAGAATCGCGGATGAACAGTGGCTGCGTCTACTGTTCATCGTGCCAACGGCGATTTCCTCTCCGTGAGCGCGCGCGCAAGCCCCCGATTCCAGTGATAATCTCATCTTGAGTTCCAGATCCATAGAGGAAGATGCAAGGAAGCTGCTGATCTATTTCCTGAAGCTGGAGGCTTGCCAAAGAGGTCTCGACGGCAAGCTTTGCTGCGATTCAAATCTTCATTTCCGCCCCTGTTCGAACGGTGTTGACAGCAGGAGATCATCAGCCATCATCGGGAAGAGTTAGAGAGGTCTCTCTAGTGTTTACCGACTTGATTCCAGCCGCAATCATCGATCCATCAGCAAGCAACAGTTGCTCACAGATTTGAATCACAGATCCAGATTTCAACAATTTCGCACAGATCTGAACTTGTGTTCTTCCAGAGAGGTTTCTTTGGCTAGGATCAGCGGGTTTTGGATCTGAACTCGGATCAGCTGCGTTCCCTTTTCTGCTTTTCTGGATTTCGCATTTGAGGTTTCAAGTGAGGACTCTTGTGTGACGACAAGAGTTGTGATTCAAGAATTGGTTGTGATTGGAATTGGTTTAGTTTTAATCCTGCATTTCATTACTGTTCTTAGCTACATCTAGATTTCGTTGATAGCACAGTTTATTGCATAGATTAGTTTCTTTCCAGAATTTTGCTTTCGATCCCTGTTCTGTAATGCAGAAATACCATCAAGTTTCTGATAGTGTAATCAGTTTTCAATCTTTGAATTTGATGCAGTAATTTAAAGAATCTGTTTAGTGTACTGAGTTGCTGATTTTATATTTGTTGCAGATTTTAATCCCTGTTCGTTGCTGCAGAATTTCCAGCATGTTTCTTTTAATGAAAGTAGTTTACAATCCTTGTTTTAGATGCAGTAATTTCAGTAGTTTATGTTGGATTAGTTAGTTTCTATTTGTGTTCGTTGATACAGCAATTTCAACAGATTTCTTTTAGTGTAATTAGTTTCTAACTTTGTTTCAAAGAAGAATGTTATCGTTTTATCATTAAAGAGTAGTTGTTGTTTGATTGCAATTGTTTTTGCTTGCTTAGAATTACTTGAATCGTTTCAATTTTGAGTAGTTGACAATTTTAGAGTATTGCTTTGTTTTATTTACTTCTCTTCAGATTTAGTCATTAGAATTCTGCAGTTTACTGTTTTTGCATTTTGTTTCCTTAAGAACTTGATAACGAATTCCTTGTTTCTGCAAATTTGGACTGAGTAGTTATAGTGTTGTTACTCTAGATCTAATTTCTGCAATTCAATTTGGTTTAATTTGTTTCTTTAGCTGAGGATCTGAATTTTTGATTCTGCAACTTTTATTTCTAAAGTTACAATTCAGATTTCGAGTTCTGCAATCTAACTTTGTTTCAGAATTTTTGCATGCTTGTTTTGAAATTAATTCCTGCAAATTTCTGTATTAGCATTCAACTTAGATTCTAAAATTCTCTGTTAACTTTGATTTCAGATTTTAATAACTTGCGTAGATTCAATTCTACTACGTTGAAAGTTGTTCTGCAAGGTTTTTAGTTGAAAAGTGGTTGAGTTATTCACTTAGATTTAATTTCTGCATTTAAGCACACTTCATTTCTCTGCCATTATCTTTGTTAGTTGGCACTTCTTCCTTTATCTAGGATTTAGTTCAAAAACATAGATTTGGATCTAAATCAAGCACTCACTTGCTAGGTTCCTTGAGAAATCGACTTGGGCCCTATGCTATGTCATATCTTTGAGTAGTTGAGGGGTTTCACACATTGAATTAATTTGAAGTTCATTTGTGACACTAGTTATGGACTTACCATCGGTCTTCTGCTCGGAGGGTTTACAGACGCCGGCTCGTCTCGATATTTAACGTCGGTGCTCGACGGTGCGGTTGTTTATAGCCGATCGGCGCGGCTCTCGATCTTTAACGGCGGTGCTCGTCGGCGCGGATGTTTATAGCCGATCGGCGCGGCTCTCGATCTTTAACGACGGTGCTCGTCGGTCTTCCGCTCGGAGGGTTTACAGACGCCGGCTCGTCTCTCGATATTTAACGTCGGTGCTCAACGGCGCGGTTGTTTATAGCCGATCGGCGCGGCTCTCGATCTTTAACGACGGTGCTCGTCGGTGCGGATGTTTATAGCCGATCGGCGCGGCTCTCGATCTTTAACGACGGTGCTCGTCGGCGCGGATGTTTATAGCCGATCGGCGCGGCTCTCGATTTTTAACGACGGTGCTCGTCGGCGCGGATGTTTATAGCCGATCGGCGCGGCTCTCGATCTTTAACGACGGTGCTCGTCGGCGCGGATGTTTATAGCCGATCGGCGCGGCTCTCGATCTTTAACGACGGTGCTCGTCGGCGCGGATGTTTATAGCCGATCGGCGCGACTCTCGATCTTTAACGACGGTGCTCGTCGGTCTTCTGCTCGGAGGGTTTACAGACGCCGGCTCGTCTCGATATTTAACGTCGGTGCTCGACGGCGCGGTTGTTTATAGCCGATCGGCGCGGCTCTCGATCTTTAACGACGGTGCTCGTCGGCGCGGATGTTTATAGCCGATCGGCGCGGCTCTCGATCTTTAACGACGGTGCTCGTCGATCTTCCGCTCGGGGATTTATAGACGCCGGCTCGTCTTTCGATGTTTAACGTCGGTGTTCGACGGCGCGGTTATTTATAGCCGGTCGGCGCGGCTCTCGATGTTTAACGACGGTGCTCGTCGGTCTTCCGCTCGGGGATTTATAGACGTCGGCTCGTCTTTCGATGTTTAACGTCCCGCTCAGTAGCCTAAAGGAATTCGGCACAAGTTGGCCGAGCGGGATGCGAAAGTAGTTACAAACCTCTAAAATAAAGGGATGGGTAGGAAATCTAAGGCCACCCTGGAATTGGTCTAAAAAGAAACAGATTGTGCCGATCGGCGGGTCATGTGGTCGGTCAGTCGGGTCGGCTACAACTATTTCATAGTTATCGGGAATCCCGTACGTCCGAACAAGACGCCGAGCACCCTCCTCATCAAACCGACTCTCCATGGTCAGGTACCAAGGGCCGTGAACACCAACAGCGGGTTCGGAGGAGCTTGCCATCTCGAAGGAGCAAAAAGACAGCGAGAAATCGAAAGAATGGGAACAAAGAAGGCAGAACGAGTTGGGAAGGCCTTGTAAGGGAAGGGAGAAGCTTACTGAGGGAAGGTAGACAGGAAGGATCACCAAAGAGCCGAAGACCACCAAGAGGCGAAAGCTGGGACGGCCGGAATGAGGCAGCAGCAGCGGGCACCTTCGACGGAGAATACGCGATGAAACAGAAAATGCGGCGTAAAAGGCGAAGATGAGGGCTTTATACGAACGAGGCTGGTCAGCCTCGTCCGTCAGATGTAGGTCACAGAAGACGAAGCCATCATCTAGCCGTCCGTTTCAAAATGACCGGCCTCCCATCGTATAATCATCAACGCCACGCGAGAAGAGCCACGTGGCGCTCAGTCGCCAGACACATTAATGCCATACCGCGCATGCTTCGACTTAATGGAGAAGATTTGCGTGATTTTCGAGAAGATCTAGACAAGTAAACATCCATGTTGAGCGACAAGACAAGGAATGAAGAGCCGAATTTGTGAAGGGCGAGCGGCCCGGATATTATAAGCTACGGGCGGCGGCTCGGACACATATAGTCGGTCAATCGGACTCACGCCTCCTTGACTAGACTTGAAGGGAGGCAAGTGATCGGCGGTAAGAATGGGGACCCATTTGAAGGGTCACCACGTGGAAAGGTAAAAGGCCGAGCTGATTATGATGGTGATAACCGGCTGAATCTTCCGAGCGGAAGCGATACACCCCGGCGGGGAGTCGGGGTTCCGACGCTCATGATGAACAATATAGTAGAGCCGAGAGGATGGCCCGCTAGGCCGAAAGAATGAAACACTGCGAACAGTCCCGAGCACGCGACCAGGAAGCTCCCGAGCGGATCAGGAAGCTCCGACCGGTCGAACGTGAGGAAACCGCTGACCGGTCGGACGCTCGGCATGGAGACAAGGACAGAAACATCCTCTGACAGCAGGTGATACACAGGATCTTAAGGCATGAGCTCACTGTCCCATCAATGACGTGCTCAGACTGTAGCAGTAAGGGGTCAGGCAAACCCATCTGACAAGCCCATACTAAGGTATGACACATAACATGTGTGCACCTCGGTATGAGTGCACATGCCTCTTCACAGCCCTATATAAGGGTCCTCACCCTTCGCCGGAGGTACGCTCTCTCGCATGTTGGAGCCTCATATCTACTGTCTGCTTGCCTGACTTGAGCGTCGGAGGGTCGTCGCCGGGGACCCCTCCCCGGCTCGACTTCTGTGCAGGTTCGCCGGAGGTCGATGCAGCTGGCCGAAGATAGGGGAGAGCGCCACGTGCCCAGCGTCCGTCGATTCAGCGACTCGGACAGGATCAATTAATTTTGGAGGTGCCAGCTAATTTGGAGCCTCCCCCTGAATTTTTGAACTTTGAGTTTACATTTTAGGTTTGTGTTGATTTGTTTTATAGTTATCATAGATTTGGTTATAGTTTGATATTAGATTGATTTTGTTTTTATTCAATTTAGGTTTGGTTTTTTATTTATTTGATTTAATTTTATTCTTTAGGTTTGAGTTTATTTTTGAAAATTTAATTTTTGAGGTTAAGAGTGATTTTTTTTTATTTATGTGGTGAATTTTATTTTTCAGTACATAATATTGATTGATTCCTACTTACGTAATTAGACACGCTTTCGGAACCCAAATTTTGATTAATTTCTTATTCTGAGTTAAAGTTAAAAATAATTTAAATATTGAGTTAGACTTGTATCTAAGTCCAGATTTATTATACACAACTCTTTGGGATCCGAGTATCATATTTAGATACTTGGATCATGAGGTAAACTTTTTCAACTATTCTTTTAGCTCTTTAACTTGATTTTTCAAAATAAAATTTTCTTCCTCAAAATTTATAACTTGAATTGAATTTCTATCTTAAATTTGGTCAAGCTCAGTTGTTCCTTAAGGATGTTATTTTTCTTAAGGAGGAGTTTAGCGTGCCCTTCAGTTTTAGTTAACTTTTTGTCTAAGCATGAAATAATTTTAAAGAAATTTCTAGTGTAATTGAATTTTATCCTAGCTGGTTCATCTGAACCGGATGCAGATTTATTGTTCAACTCATATTCTAACTCGTCGTCTTGATCCGTTTTACCTCCGGTTGTCATCAGTGTGAGGTAGCTCGCTTACTTTGGTTCGTCAACTTCCGATCCATTCGAAGAAGACTCGTCCCAAGTCGTCTTTAGTGCTTCTTTTGCTTTGTCTTCTTGACTTTGTCTTCATTTGAGCATTCGTGTTTGAAGTGCTCCTTTTTATTGCAGCCGTAGCATGTGACGTTTGCCTTTGAGTTGTTGGATGCAGACTTGGATATCTTCTTCATGTCACATTTGGTGAAACTTTTCTTGCATCTAGTGAACATCTTCCTTATCATGTTCACTAGTTGCTCTTTTTCGTCTGATTCTGATTCGGATTCAATTTCTACTTCGAGTTTAGCTCCCTTCGAAGTACCTGCAAGAAAAGCAATTTCTTTCACAACCTTTGGGTCATTAGTTTGCTCATGCCACTCTAATTCACAAAATAATTCATCTAGTTTTAATTTAGAGAGGTTCCTTGAAAGTTTATAGGCATCTACGATCGATGCCCATGTAGATTATTCTAAATGCATGAAAGACGAATTAATTAAAGCGATAAAAACTTACAGCGATCTCCCATAGATCCACAATCGGTAATGACGAAACTCGTTGTTGGAAGATCAATTACAGGATCGGAAAGCCCTCCACGATTCCATGAATCAAATCCCACTGCCTCAGATGTCCTTCTCTAGCTCTCATTGCCTTCTCGCAAAATCGCACCCCTGATGATCCTTGGACGTACCATTTATAAAGGGAAATGACCCAAGGGTAAAATGAGCTTTTCCATTAAAAATAGTGGGTGATCCTGTCCGAATGCTGAACCAACGGACGCTGGGCACGTGGCGCTCCCCGGCTGCTTGTGTGGATCTTCGACTGGTTGCACGAAGCTCCGGCGAACCTGCACAGAAGTCAGGCCGGGAAGGGGTTCCCAGCGGCGACCCTCCGACGCTCAAGTCAGGCAAGCAAGCAGTGGCAAGTGGCTCTCGAAATATTAGAACGCGTACCTCCGGCGAAGGATGAGGGCCTTTATATAGGGCAACAGAGAAGCGAGTGCACACATATCGAGATGTACACGTGTCCGTAGCCCATACCCCAGTAAGGGCTTGTCAGTGAGCTTACCTGACCCATACTGCTACAGTCCAAGCATGTCCTCGATGGGACAGCGAAACCCCCTATCACATGATTTAGAGTATGACCATATCACGAAGCATGCCATCTGTCAGAAGATGTCCCTTATCTTTTTCCCCGAACTCCTACCGGGCGTCCGACCGGCCCACGTCCGCCTTCTGTCCGACCGGTCATATATGATGGTCCACTTGGGAAATTATCGGTAATGTGTTTTGTGGCGACTGTTAGCAGTATGCTTCATGTCTTCGGCCGAGCGTGCTGTCCGCTCGGCCCTATGGTCTTGACTTCTCGCCGGGTGCCTCTGACTCTGATGAGACCCCGTTTGGCCGACCGGTCTTCCCCTTCTCCGGTCGGTCGTTCGGCCCTTTGACTCCACGTGGCGTTGACTTCCCTCAGTGGGGGGTCCCTGCTCTTACCGCCGGATCAATTGCCTCCCCTTCAAGTCTAGTCGAAGGAGGCGATTAGTCCGACTGACTGGACTTCGAGTCTGGTCGGGTGGCTCCTTCGTGCTAGTATCCTCCGATCGGCCTACCGCAGAGATGGCCTTGAGTGAATCAACAGTGGCCTTCATCGAATCTCCTCGTAATCTGCGCCAATCTTCGACATTATGGCTGAGCATGCGTTCATTAAATGCTTCAAATGGTCGAATGCCACGTGGCGCAATGCCATCATCGTACGGCGGCGGTGGCATGGTGCTTTGATGTGATCGAAGCGATTCGAAATGGACGGCCCGATGCACGCTTTGATTCCTGTGACCTGGATCCGACGGTGGAGGCCGCCCGGCCTCCACCCTATAAATTCTTCATTTTCTTCTCTTTCTCTTATCTGCCTCCGCGACTTCGACCCCTGCCCCCAGCGCTTTAGAGCTCCGACGATTGCGTTCTCCTGTTTCCGGCGATCTCCGGTGTCTCCCTTCGATCTTCCTTCTTTTTCGTAAGGTTCTCCTCCTGCCTTTCTTGTTTCCGGTGTCTTCTTTACATTTCTTTCTCCCGTTTTTGATCCAGGATACTGTTCCGGCGATCTCTTCTTGTTTCTGTCTGTCATCTTTCCTGGCTTCATTCGCTCGGCCAATGGCTAGTTCTTCGCACCCTGAAGACCAGTCCCTCGGACCATGGTACACCACCATGCAGTCCCGATTCGACCAGCGTGATTTTGATATCCTGACAGATAATTTTGAAATCCCCGAAGATTTTGAACTTCTTTTAGCTGGTCCTTCCGCTCGGCCGCACAGGCCGCCGCGCGGAGCCTTCTGTGTCTTCCGCGACCAATTTACCGTCGGTCTGCGGTTCCCTGTACATCCTTTCATCATAGATGTTTGTAATTTTTTCGGTGTGCCGCTCGGCAGTCTAGTACCCAACACCTTTCGTCTCCTTTGCGGTGTTGTTGTTTTGTTCAAGATTCACGACATCCCCCTCCGACCGGAGGTCTTCTTTTATTTCTACTATCCTGAGCAAGTCGAGCCGGGCACCTTCATGTTCCAAGCTCGACCCGGCTTAGTCTTCTTCAACAAGCTACCTACTTCCAACAAACATTGGAAGGATTATTTTTTCTACATCCGTATGCCCGATCGGGCCAACTTCCCGACCCAGTGGTAGGTCGGCCTACCCCCCACTCCCGAGTTGAAGAAATTCAAGACCCGACCGGACTATCTCCACGCTGCAAATATACTAGCCGGTCTGCGACTTGACATCAATAAGCTTCTTCACGAAGGAGTGATGTACATCTTCGGCCTGAGTCCCATACGGACTCCTCTTCCGACCGGCTTCGGTAAGAATTTTGCTTTGGCATTTGTTTTGATTGCTAACTGATTTCTTTTCTTTCCTTTGCAGCGGACATCGTCATGGACTCGGTGATGGCCGGCGTTTTGAAGAGAAAGGCGGCGGCTGTGGAAGCCGCGGCGGCCAAAGAAATGGAAGCGCTGGGTATCCAGCCGGTTGGATCCCATGAAGGAGAGAGCGGGACTCAAGCTGAGTCGGCCGCTCAAGTTTCTCGACAAAGCGTGGCGGTGGGCCACCCCGGAGAACCAATTGCCCAGGAAGGTTCCGCTCGGGAGGAGGCGACCTATGCAAAAGAGGCGAGTGGAGACTCACTGCGCTCGGCTACCTCATGGTCCAACCCTCCGACCGGGCCATCGTCGCTCGAGGCAAGGCGCGGTCGAAGCCATTTCGTTCGACCGGACGCCTTCGGACTGGGACGAGCAGTTTGCTCGATTGAGGCTACTCAGCTCGGCACCCTTCCGCCCGCTCATCACTCGGTCCAGCTCGACCATTCATTCCCGGTTTTGTAAACTTGATCCTTGACCGCGGTCGAGCGACTGATCATGGCCACGATTCGGGTCACTCTTCATCTCCTTGGCTGCTGCGAGGCCGAGCCAACGCGCTGAGCACACCATTACCTTGAAAGGGCCCCTAGCTGAGATGTGGGCCGATGCTCGGGCACGCACAGCGCTGATCCCCCTCCGAAACTTGGCCAATAGCCACATGCGGGAGGCCACGGGGGTAAGTTCGCTCTTCTTCGAAGTTTTGTATGCATTCTTTTTGATCGGCCGATAACAACTCTAATTTTCTTTTGCCAGAGATGGGTGGAAGAAATTGTGGTTTCCAACCGCTTGGCCTTGGTGGATGAAGAGCTGCGACAACTGAAGGCAGCAGTTGGTCCGTCCGATCCTCATGGCCCTTCATATTCCGAGCTGCAAAAGGAGCTGAAGAAAACTCAAAATCTGCTGGCAGCCGAGCAGAAGAAGACAGCCGATCAGGCCCACGCCTTGGCCGAGTCCGAGCGACAAGCCAAATCGCTCGACACAAAAATAACCTTGGCCACCACTCGGAAAAGTACAACTATCTCCGATCTGGAGAAAAAGAACGTGGAGGCTCGAGGCCTGGAGCTGAAGATAAAGGAGTTGACAGAGCAGCTCGACAGGGAGAAGGCGGGCCGCTCGGCCGACGCTGACAAGCTTCAGAGTCTGAATGAGGCCCTTACTAGCTCCCAGGCGACCTTCAAAGAATATCAAGATGCCGAGCCGAGTCAAATCGTTGCCTTAAGATAGAGCTACATCCGCTCGCCCGAATTCTCGGAGAAAATATGCGAGCGAATGTACACAGCCTTCGACTTGGCTATGACCGCCACCACCACTTATCTGAAGTCTAAGGGTCTTCTTCCGGAGTCTACTAATATTCCGGCCGGCGATCAAGTGGCGCTTCTGAATAACATGTTGGTGCAATATCCCTCAGGTCAAGGATGACCTGGGTAACCAAGCTGAGTCTTGGTTTGAGTTTAGATGTTTGACAATAAGATATTGATTGAAGAAGAGTCAAGTAGGTCAAGGTTGACTGGATACTTGACTGGGAAGTCCTAACTGGGATGTTAGGCAAAATGAAAGTCCTGGTGAGTGAAGCCAGGCAGAAGAAAAGTCCTGGTGAGTGAAGCCAGGCAGAAGGAAGTCCGAGTGAGTGAAGCTAGGCAGATGGAAATCCTGGTGAGTGAAGCCAGGTGAAAGTCCTAGTGAGTGAAGCTAGGCAGATGGAAAACCCTGGTGAGTGAAGCCAGGTGAAAGTCCTAGTGAGTGAAGCTAGGCAGATGGAAAACCCTAGTGAGTGAAGCTAGGTGAAAGGCCTGGTGAGTGAAGCCGGGGGAAAATCCAGATGGATCGAGGATGATCGGACATCCGGGTGTGAGAAGTCAAGTAGGTCAAAGGATTGACTGGATACTTGGCATGAAAGAAAATCCGGTGGGTCGAAGGTTGGCCGGGATGCTTGCACAGAGAAAAGTCAAGTGGGTGAAGGTTGAGGGACACTTGGTAAGAGTCCTAGCGGTCGAGGGTGACTAGATGCTAGGCATGACATACCAACAGTCGAGGTTGACCGGATGTTGGTTTGGAGGTTTAGGACTTGGTTTTGGACAAAACCAAGTCGGATCGATCGATGGATCGATCCGGGCTGGATCGATCGATGGATCGATCGGAGCTCTGATGAGCGAGCCACGGATCGATCCGTGGATCGATCGAGATCAATCGATCGATGGATCGATTGGGGGTTCCCGCGATAAGCGTGGATCGATCCGTGGATCGATCGGTGTTCGAGAAGCGCTGGATCGATTCATGGATCGATCCAAAGCCTCCCGATCGATTAGGAACATTGAATCGATCGGGATCCAAGCCGTTGGCGTCGTTTATAGTTGTTGGCGTCGATTCCTTGAAATCCTTCTCGATTTACTCTAGACTACTACTTGCCTCCTCCAGGCTCTCGAAGATCAGATCGCGATTCTTGAAGGATCTTGGAAGCGTTCCAAGTCAAGAGATCAAAGGCAAGAAGAGAAGCTAGGGTTAGGGTTTTGTACTCATTGTAAGCTTTGCGCTAGTAATTTGTTTCCCTTTCCTTTCTTCTTGTACTGAGAGTTTTGTAGGGCTTATCCGCCCTCTGAAGTTACCGAAAAGGAGTGTTTTCATAGTGGAGGGTGCGTGCGTGGTGTGGATCCTTGGACTAGTCACCTCTTGTGAGGTGGATACCAAATAAACCAACCGTGTTAGCGTTGTTGTATTTGTTTCTGTATTTTCCGCTGCATATTCAACGCCGAGCAAGAGCGAACGCGACGAGCTATTCACCCCCTCTAGCTACTTTTGGTCCCAACAAGTGGTATCGAGCGAGGCCGCTCTTCACCGGAATCATCGCGGAAGGGTCAAGCATAACAAGAAAAGCTAGAGGGTGAAGAAGTTGAAGCAAATTCTTGAGGTTCAAGACTTTATCAAGCTCAACTTCAAGATGCAATTCCAAGATGGACTTGGATTTGACACAAGGGTGGCTCCACCATATTCATCTACAAGCTTCGATTCTTGGAAATCAAGAATCGAAAATTTTCTTATGATGGAGATAGAGCAATGGTTTGCTCTCATGGAAGGTTTTGAAGCTCCCACAAATTCCAAGGGCAAAGTACTCAAAAGGAGCAAGTGGAGCAAAGACCAAATCCAAAGATGTGAGGCCAATGACAAAGTGACCAAGCTTTTGGTCAATTTATTGCCAAGCAACATCTTGGAACAAATTGGAGAGTTTGAAGATGCCAAGGAGCTTTGGAGCAAATTGGCAAGAATTCATGAGATCCCCTCCACTGTATCAAATCAAGGAGAATCCAAAGAGGGCGACTCATTGGATCAAGACCAAGAGGAGGACTCCGAGGTTGAGAGATGCTCAACCTCCGAAGAAGAGGAGATCCAAGAAGCTTCATCCTCAAGGGAATGCAACGAAGGGAACAAGGAGGGAGCATACTCCTTGTTTCATATTCAAGATGATGAAGCCTCCACCTCTAGGATTGAGGGGGAGCAATCCTTGGTGACGCCGGATCAAGAAGAAGGAGAAGCTTCTACATCCGGGTCAAGTGAAGAAGAAGAAGATGGTGCCACCTCCGAAATTCAAGAAATATCAAATGGAGGAGCAAGTGCCATCCCTATACAAGAAGGTATAAATGGTTCAATTAAAAATAAAAATTATATAATATGTTTTGAGTGTAGGGAAAGTGGGCACTACAAGAGCAAATGCCCTAAATTGGCCAAGAAGAAGGGCCAAGTGGCACAAAAGGGCAAGGAGAAGCCCAAGGAGACCACCCCCGGGACAAAGAAGAGCAAGGAGCACATTGTGTGTTTCTTGTGTCAACAAAAAGGGCATTACCGAAGTCAATGCCCCAAGGGGAAGAAGATGGTCAAGGCTCATGGAGAAAGCTCTAGTCAAGGGGGAGCCTCTAAAGTAAAGAAGAAGGTAACATTTATTGAGCCTACTCCTCTACATTATGGTAAAAAGCATGATAGTTCAAATTTATATCATTTTAATGCTATTTACCATGAAAATAGAAAGCATGATAGTGTTAAAGAAAAACATATAGCTTTTCATGCTAAAACTACTACACCTAAGGCTAGGATTGTAGGTAAAAATCTAGGCGAAAACTCTAAGGATTTTAGATACAAGCCTAGAAACAAAAATGCTCATGGGTCAAATACTAAGGACTTAGTGAGAGAAAATCAAGTCTTGAGGTCAAGACTTGATAAAATGGAAAAGACCCTAAAAAGGATGGAAAATATCCTATTAGGGCAAAATGAGCATAACCTAGGTCTAGGAGCACAAAGGTCATCTAATGGCCATAGAGGTTTGGGATACAAACCAAAGGCTAAGAAGGATGTGCCCTCTTACCATAGAGTTCCATATAGTTATGGAACAAACCCTAGGTCTAGTGGTCAGGCCAAAAATACTAGGGAAGTCATCCCTAGAGTATTTTTGCAATAAATGTGACTAAGACTTCTAAGAAGTCTAAGAAAGTCACAAACAAGGTCACAAGGGAGGTTATCCTAGAGTTGACCTAGAAAATGTGACCAAGGCTTCTAAGAAGCCCAACAAGGTCACTAGGAAGTTATCCCTAGTGAGTACCTAGAGCATCCAAGGAGCACCAATAGGTGTTGGGTTCCTAGGAGCATCTTCTCTACCCCATAGATGGGTTAGAGAGTGTCAACTCCGATTAGAAGGGTAGTTAAGGAAATTGACACTCAAGGAGCATTTTCAAGGTTTTTGTTAACCTTTGAAAATGAAATGGAATTATTGATTACTCCTTGAAAGAGTAAAATGTGCCTAATGGTGGAAGAATTGATTTTAATCTTAAATGGCACATATTGGAAAATTAATAAGAACTATCAAGTTGTGTTTTTGGTATGTTCTTAGGCAATTTAAGGCAATCCGGGCCTTAAATTTAAAAGTGCTACTCTTGAGGAAAAATGGAATATGCCAACATTTGAGGACATGTTTATTTTAATTGGCATAAATTAATCAAAGGAATAAGAAATGCAAACTTAGGCTTTGGCATTTTCTTGAAGCACTTTAGGGCAATCTAGGTTTAAGGTGTAAGTTTAGCTAAGACTTTAAGGATACTTAGATAGTTAATCTAGGTATATTTTATTTATGCTAAATCTTGCCATGATTGTTTGCCCATCATATGCCATGACATCATGTCTATTTTTACATTCATGTTTTATTATGAAAAATCCAAAAAAAATACCATGTCATGACATTCATACATCATGTAGCAATAGAATATTTTCTTTTGAAAATTATTTTCTTTTGATGTATGCCATAACATAATCATGCATTAAGTTTAATTCCTTGTAATTAAGGACAAATGGCATCTAACGACACTTATTGACAAGTGACATCCTGGGTGGATGTCTAATATCTCTAAAATGCCTAGATAGATATGCATGATCCCTAGAATAGGGCAAAACCAAATTTTACATCTCACAAAGACCTCTAAGGTGACTTGTATGTGTTTTAGTGCATATTATATACAAGTGAGATGTTAGGATGATGAACAAAGCTCAAGATGTTGATTTAGTGCATTCCTTTGAGTTTTAAATTCATCAAAACACATAGTTATGTGTTTTCCCATCATTGGGAAAGCTAATGTACAAGTCATGTGCATTATGCCCAAGGAACATGATGGGATATTGGTTTTGAAAATATTTTTAAAATGTTTTTGGAAAACCTTGGTGAAGGCTATCTTTTGATAGTAATCACCATTGAATAGTTAGACACAAACTTGAAGAAAAACACTAAAGTTTTTGCAAGTTTTCAAGTTTGTGTCAATCTTTGAAAATATGATGTATTTTCATAGAAAGCTATTTTTCCATGATTAAGTATGCCCTAAATAATGTCTACACGAAATTTCATAATTTTTGGATTTTTGTAGAATTTTCTAGGGGTTTCTGAAGTTGACTGAAATGGAATTTCAGCAACTATCAGAGCTCCGATCGATCCATGGATCGATTGGAGTTCCATGAATCGATCCATGGATCGATTCAAACGGCAATTCCCGCGAGCAGAAGCTCGCTGGATCCAATCGATCCGGGGTCCGAATCGATCAGTGGATCGATTCAGAAAGGTTCAATCGATTGGAACCCAACTCCAATCGATCCAAGTTGCTGATTTTGGCTGGGAAGGCCTGATCTCAGCATCTTTGAACCTCTTTGAGTCTAGGTAACCATTCCAAACCCCTTAAATACATTTGTATACATACAAAGGGTGTTTTCATGTTGAAAACAAGGATGGATTGGTTAACGACGACTAAGTAGAAGTTTAGGTTGAGGTTGTTTCAAATTTTGAATATTTGAACCTCAAAACTTCTAAATTTGGGTTTCCTAATGTTTTAGGGATTCCAAGTCATTGTTGGTGCAATGACAGAAGTTACCACCATGTCTTTAGGGGGAGGGACTCTTTAAAGACATGAAAATTATTTTTCATGAACCTTGGAAGGTGGTTAACCTTCTGTTGTGAACTTGCTCAAGGTTGAGCATTTAAACTTGAAATGGAGAAAAATGGGGAGTGGATATCCTCATTATTTCAAGTGGACACTCAAGTGGTAGATAATGCTCAAGGTTGGGTAGTTGTCTACATTGAGGGAGAAGTTAAGGATAAATGAAGGGTATGAGACCTTCATTATCGTGTTGATCACCCAGTGATGTTGTGAACAACGATGAGCAACTCTTCAGAGAGTCTTCACAAATGGATTTGTTGAAGTGTGCCAGTGGAGCATAGGTTGATGTGTGTCCAACGATGGGTTGATGTGTGCCAATAGGGGAGAATGTATGGTTAAGCTTAGTCCTTCATTACCTATGGGAAGGTCATAGGGGGAGAATGAAAGGACTCATGAAAGGAGTAAGTTAGGCTTTCATTACCTAGAGGGAGTTCTTAGGGGGAGAATGAAGAGCTTAATTTATGCTTTCATTACCTAGTGGCATGAAGAAGGAGGCTATGGGATTAGCCTTACATATGGGATTGTAAGTGTTATTGTGGTATTGTCAAACATCAAAAGGGGAGATTGTTGGTGCAATATCCCTCAGGTCAAGGTGAGTCTTGGTTTGGGTTTAGATGTTTGACAATAAGATATTGATTGAAGAAGAGTCAAGTAGGTCAAGGTTGATGGATACTTGATCGGAAGTCCTAACCGGGATGTTAGGCAAAATGAAAGTCCTGAGTAAGCAGGTAAAAGTCACAGTGAGTGAAGCCGGGCAAGGATGTCCGAGTGGGTGAAGCTAGGCGGATGGAAATCTGAGTGAAGCCGGTGAAAGTCCTAGTGGTGAAGCTGGCGGATGGAAAACCACGGTGAGTGAAGCCGGTGAAAGTCCTAGTGAGTGAAGCTAGGGAGATGGAAAACCTAGTGAGTGAAGCTAGGTGAAAGGCACTGGTGAGTGAAGCTAGGCAGGGAAAATCGGATGGATCGAGGATGATTGGACATCGGTGTTGGGAGAATCCAAGTAGGTCAAAGGATTGACTGGATACTTGGCATGAAAGAAAAGTCCAGTAGGTCGAAGGATTGACCGAATACTTGCACAGGAGAAGTCCAGAGGGTCGAAAGGTTGACCGGACACTTGGTAAGGGAGTCCTAGCAGGTCAAGGGTGACTAGATGCTAGGCATGACATACCAACAGGTTTGACCGGATGTTGGTTTGGAGGTTTAGGACTTGGTTTTGGACAAAATCAAGTCTGGATCGTCGATGGATCGATCCAGCTCTGATCGATCGATGGATCGATCGGACTGTCAATGACGAGCTTCGGATCGATCCGTGGATCGATCTAGAGGTCCCAATCGATCGATGGATCGATTGGGGCCAACTGCGCGCGATAAGCGTTGGATCGATCCGTGGATCGATCCGGTGTGTCCCCATGGGCGCTCGGATCGATTCATGGATCGATCAAAGCCTCCCGATCGATTGGGAACATTGAATCGATCGGGATCCGACCGTTAGCGTCGTTTATAGCTGTTGGCGTGCGATTCCTTCAATCCTTCTCGATTTACTCTAGACTACTGCTTGACTCCTCCGGCGCTCGAAGATCGGATCGCGGTTCTTGAAGGATCTTGGAAGCGTTCCAAGTCAAGAGGTGGATCAAAGGCAAGAAGAGAAGCTAGGGTTAGGGTTTTCTGTACTCATTGTAAGCTTTGCGCTTGTATTTTGTTTCCCTTTCCTTTCTTCTTGTACTGAGAGTCTTGTAGGGCTTCTCCGCCCTCGGTAGTTACCGAAAAGGAGTGTTTTCATAGTGGAGGGTGCGTGCGTGGTGTGGATCCTTGGACTATTCACCTCTTGTGAGGTGGATACCAAGTAAACCAACCGTGTTAGCGTTGTTGTATTTGTTTCTGTATTTTCCGCTGCATATTCTTGAAGAAACGAGCAACGCCGAGCAAGAGCGAAGCGCGACGAGCTATTCACCCCCCCCCCCCTCTAGCTACTTTTGGTCCCAACATAACATTCCTAGGGACCTCTATGATTATATTGAGTAGTTTTCTGTAATTCGGCCACACGCCCGGATATCATCCTTTTTTGTAATTGGGCCGCTCGGCCTAAAGCTTTACCTTTAATGCAATGTTTTCCTTGTATTTGCTGTCTCCTTTCATAACCAAAATGTGTGTTTATCCGCTCGCCCATTATTACTTCTCGTGCTCCCCCAAAAGGGATTTTAACAAAGTAATCGTCGTGATCTCCCCGCTCGGCGAAATATACCGTGTTCTTGATGGTAGAGCTCGTTTACCAAATGCCAAGTACTTTTGGGTACTGGGCCAATCGGAGCGTAGAGACGATCGAACGGTATCGAAATCGCGTGCCTCGGGACATTAGATGCTTTAATCCGCTCGGATGATTTATAGACGCTGGCTCGTCTCTCGATATTTAACGTCGGAGCTCGACGGTCATCCGCTCAGAGGGTTTATAGACGTCGGCTCGTCTCTCGATATTTAACGTCGGAGCTCGACGGTCTTCCGCTCGGATGATTTATAGACGCCGGCTCGTCTCTCGATATTTAACGTCGGAGCTCGACGGTCTTCCGCTCGGATGATTTATAGACGCCGGCTCGTCTCTCGATATTTAACGTCGGAGCTCGACAGTCTTCCGCTCGGATGATTTATAGACGCCGGCTTGTCTCTCGACGGAGCTCGGCGGTCTTCCTTCGGAGGGTTTATAGACGCCGGCTCTCGATATTTAACGTCGGAGCTCGGCGATCTTCCGCTCGGAGGATTTATAGGCGTCGGCTCGTCTCTCGATATTTAATCGAGCTCGACGGTCTTCCGCTTGGAGGATTTATAGACGTCGGCTCATCTCTCGATATTTAACGTCGGAGCTCGACGGTCTTCCGTTTCGGAGGAGGATAGCCGGCTTGTCTCGATATTTAACGTCGGAGCTCGGCGGTCTTCCGCTCGGAGGATTTATAGGCGGCTCGTCTCTCGATATTTAACGTCGGAGCTCGGCGGTCTTCCGCTCGGATGATTTATAGGCGTCGGCTCGTCTCTCGATATTTAACGTCGAAGCTCATCTTTAACACAGCCGCTCGACGGGCATACTAGCCATCCTTAATTCATTTCTGCTCGCATTACAAGGACATGGGTGACTAGAATATACATAAAATGAATTACATGATTACACCTTTCACCCATTTCGATAAAATTGGAGATGATTTCTTGCTCAAGGTCGGTCCAGCTGTCGTCCGTCTTCATCCTCCAAATAGTAAGCGTCCGAGCGGAGCTTTTCGATGATTTTGAAGGGACCCGCCCACGGAGCTTCTAGCTTGCCGACATCGCCGACTGGCTTCACTTTCTTCCAGACAAGATCGCCGACCTGGAATGATCTTGGGATTACTCGCCGGTTGTAATTCTGCTTCATCCTTTGACGATACGCCATCAGCCGGACGGACGCCTTGGCTCGCTCTTCATCAACCAAATTCAGCTCCATGTTCCTCCGCTCGGCGTTGCCCTCATTATAATTCTGGATCCGGATGGATTCGACACCGACTTCGACTGGAATCACCGCTTCGCCGCCGTATACCAGATGAAAAGGTGTGACGTCCGTTCCTTCCTTTGGAGTCGTTCGGATGGCCCATAGGATGCCCGACACTTCATCCACCCAACTTCCTCCCAAATGGTCGAGCCGAGCGCGCAGAATGCGAAGAATTTCCCGATTGGCTACTTCGGCTTGACCGTTGCTTTGGGGGTAGGCTACAGATATGAAGTGTTGCTCGATGCCATAGCTTTTGCACCAATCTTCAAGCAATTATCCTGTGAACTGCCGCCCATTATCGGAAATAAGTCGTCGGGGGATGCCGAACCGATAGATGATGTTCTGCCAAATAAATTTCTTGACCATCTGCTCGGTGATCTTGGCTAGTGGCTCAGCCTCCACCCACTTGGAAAAATAATCGACCGCCACTAGCATAAATTTCCGTTGTCCGGTTGCCATAGGAAATGGACCAACAATATCCATTCCCCACTGATCGAACGGACATGAGACTGTTGATGCCTTCATTTCCTCTGCCGGTTGGTGGTAGAAGTTGTGGTATTTCTGGCACGAAAGGCACGTCGACACGGTCCGAACGGCGTCTGCTTGTAAGGTTGGCCAGAAGTACCCTGCAGGATCTTCTTAGCCAGCGATCGTCCGCCCGGATGTCCTCCGCATGATCCTTGATGTACTTCTTGGAGGATGTAAGCCGAGTCCTCCGAGCTAACGCATTTCAACAGCGGGCGTGAGAAAGCCTTCTTGTAAAGCTGATCGCCGATGAGTGTGAACCAACCGGCTCTCCTCCTTAGCAGCTGAGCTTCATTTTGATCGGACGGTGTGGCGCCCGAGCGCAGAAACTCCGTGATGGGTGTCCTCCAGTCGCTCGGAAATGTAAGGCCTTCCATACGGTCGACGTGCGCCACCAACAATACTTGTTCAATTGGCTGCTGAAGGGCGATCGACATTATTGAGCTTGCAAGTTTGGCCAACTCATCGGCTGCTTGGTTCTCCGATCGGGGTATCTTCCGAACAATGACCTCTAAAATTGGTTTTGAGCTTCTTAAAGGCTTCAGGGTAAACCTTGGCGTGATTTGAAGGTACGGAGTTCAGCGACCATGGGGAATCCGAATGAGCGTTACCAACAGCACCCATGCGTCTTTTTTGCCCGTGAGAGACCTCATACTCGGCTTCATTGTTTGTAGCTTTATAATCCATGGGCGGATAAGTGCATCTTTTCTTCTTGAGGGAAGAGCAACAATCCTCCAAAGGCGAGTGGATGATCCGTCCACAAATATTTTCCACATAGCTACTGATTACGCACCTCGTCACAAAATCTGAAGCTGGCTTTGATTGCGGCGGGCTGGTATCGGATGTCAATTCACTTAACTCCGTCGTCCATTTGATGAGCCTTGGACCTTGGATTTAGTAATACTGCGAGTGGGCTATTGGTTTGACAATGATGGTATCGTCGGAAGTATGGGCCAGGCGCGAGCGAGACGGGCAACTTGACTTCGAGCCCAGTGTAGCGAGATTCAGCATCTTTTAAAATATGACTAAGGAAATACACAGGCTCTTCTCCGCTCACCCTCACTAGTGCCGAGCCAATTGCTTGCTCGGTTAAAGACAAGTACATATAAAGTGGCTCACCCGTAGTCAGCTTGGCTAATACCGGGAGAGAGCTCAGATATGCCTTCAAATCTTCGAACGCCCGATCGCATTCTTCGTCCCAATGAAACTTATTGGCCTTACGCAAGATTTTGAGAAAAGGAAGGCTCCGTTCGGCGGTTTTGGAGATGAATCTGGATAGAGCAGTTATCCGACCGGTCAAACGCTGCACTTCCCTTGTATTTCTTGGAGGTGGCATGTCTTGTAGAGCTTTCACCTTGCTGGGATTTGCTTCGATGCCCCGCTCGGTCACTATGTACCCCAAGAACACCCTCCTTTTGCTCCGAACAGGCACTTCTGGGGATTTAGCTTGACTCCATATTTGCATAGCGTTCGGAAGGTTTCCTCCATGTCTTTGAAGAGATCGACCGCTCGGATGGACTTGATGAGAATGTCGTCCACGTAAACTTCCAGATTCCGCCCGATCTGCTCTTTGAACACTTTGTTCATCAATCCGAACGGCATCACATTATAGCAGTAGGTGTCGTCGGCCGTCACAAAGCTGACTTTTTCTTGATCTTCACGGGCGAGCGGCACTTGATGATAGCCTTGGTAAGCGTCGAGCATACATATTAATTCGCAGCCGGTCGTAGAGTCCACTAGCTGATCTATCCGGGGCAGAGGATAAAAGTCTTTCGGGCAAGCTTTGTTGAGATCCCGAAAATCTATGCATACTCTCCACTTGTTGCCCGGCTTGGAGACTAATACTACGTTCGCTAGCCAGCTCGGGAACTGCACCTTGCGGATATGGCCGGCCTCCAAGAGTTTTTCAACCTCCGCTCGGATGATGGAATTCTGCTCGGCGCTGAAGTCCCTTTTTCTTTGCTTTACTGGCCGTGCGTCCGGTCGGACGTGTAGCTCATGCTGCGCTATACTTGGTGAAATTCCGGGCAGCTCATGTGTCGACTAGACGAAGACATCATGGTTTCTCCGGAGGCATTGGATCATCTCCTCTTTCTGATTCGCCTCCAGGTCGGACGCGATGAATGTCGTGGCCTCCGATCGGGTCGGGTGTATCTGCACTTCCTCTTTTTCTTCATAAACTAAAGAGGGAGGTTTTTCAGTTATAGCGTTCACCTCGATCCGTGGCGACTTCCGAGCGAAATTTGCTTCGGCTCGAACCATTTCGACGTAGCATCGCCGAGCTGCCAGTTGATCTCCCCGTACTTCTCCCACTTTGTCTTCGACGGGGAACTTGATCTTCTGGTGGAAGGTAGAGACGGCCGCTCGGAACTCACTGAGCGCCGGTCGTCCCAGAATGACGTTGTATGATGAAGGAGAGTCGACCACCACGAAGTTTGCTGTACGCGTCCTTCTGAGCGGCTCTTCTCCCAATGAAATAGCCATCCGGATTCGTCCGACTGGAAGGACTTCATTGCCCGTAAACCCATAGAGGGTTGTTGTCACAACTCACTCCAGTCAATTTGTAGTTGATCGAATGCCTTTTGAATATTATGTTGACCGAGCTTCATGTGCCAAAACGCTGTGAATAGTGTAGTTGGCTATTACCGCTTTGATGAGCAGCGTCGTCATGGGACACTTCAACTCCTTCTAAGTCCCAGGCCCAAAACTGATTTGGGTCCACCGCTCTCGGCTCTGCCATTGCATGGATCTGGGCTGGGACCTCGCCTTTCTTGCTGGTTGGAGTCTCCTCGGTCGACCCGTGATAATGTTGATCTTGCCTCGGAAGTATTGCTTCTATTTTCTTCCTCGGCGGATGGTGAGACCGTTCTCTTCGCGATTCTCCCCTTGGAGGCGATGCTCGTCGAGAGTCCATTCTGTCGCCTATCGGTTAGCGTCGATCGGCTTCATGAGTTCTTTGTCGCTTGTCGGTGAGGGAGACCGTCGGCCCATTCGGGGACGGATTAGCCACGAAGGAAGACTTGACAATCCCTTGTGTTGTGCGTATCCGTCCGGTGGAAGGAGCAGAACATCGGGGTCCATTTCTTCTTTGGCTTGGGTCGGGCGGCAGCTACCTCTCACGAGGGGAGCGGGTTGCTTCGGCCCTCGGTCCTCTGGCGGTGATGAGCGTCTTGTGCTTTCGCTCGGCAGGAGGAGCCCGCTCGGTTGGAGTTTCTTTTTCCTGGCCGCTTGCGCTTCCTCCACGTTGATGTATTCGTTGGCCCGGTGTAGCATGTGATCATAGTCTCGGGGCGGCTTCCGAATGAGCGATCGGAAGAAATCCCCATCCACGAGGCCTTGTGTGAAGGCATTCATCATGGTCTCCGAGGTGGCCGTTGGAATATCCATGGCCACTTTATTGAACCGCTGGATGTAAGCTCGGAGCGATTCACGGGCTTCTTGTTTGATGGCGAACAGACTAACGCTGGTTTTTTGATGGCGCCGACTGCTTGCAAAATGATGGAGGAAGGCCGTCCGGAAGTCCTTGAAGCTGGTGATGGATCCGTCCGGCAGCCTCTGAAACCATCGTTGAGCCGATCCAGATAGGGTGGTGAGGAAAACCCGACACTTCACCCCATCTGTGTATTGATGCAGGGTTGCCGTGTTATCAAACTTGCCCAAATGATCGTCCGGATCAGTGGTTCCATTATATTCGCCAATCGTCAGAGGCACGTAGTGCTTGGGCAGAGGGTCTCGTAGAATGGCCTCTGAAAATTGGCGATTAATCCGCTCGGGCGATGAGTCCGCTCGAGGGGCTTTTCCTTTTCTGCCATCTCGTCTCGGCATTTCATCCGAAGAAGATCCCTGATCTCTATGAGTGGGTGCGGCTTCGAGGGTGCGGAATAGGGCCCGATGAAATGCAACGGTGGCCTGTGGTGTTTCCGCTCGGCCACGATCTGAGTGCTTGCTACTCCGGCGATCGCTTGCCTTTTTTTGCTCCAGCTTGGCGGCCTCAACTCGATCGGCGTCGAGTTCCTCGGTGGAGAGCGTCATCGTTTGTCATCCGGTCTCGTCCATTGTTTCCATTCGGATGCGAGGCGTTCCGGTGGCGCCAATTTGATCTGTCGAATCTTGAACCAACGGACTGGCGCGTGGTGCTCCCGGTACTTGTGTGGATCTTGATGGTTGCACAAACTCCGAACAAGTCGGGCGGGAAGGGTTCCGGCGGCGACCTCAAGCCTCAAGTCGGGCAAGCAGCGGTGGCAAGTGGCTATCGAAATATTAGAACGCGTACCTCCGGCGAAGGATGAGGGCCTTATATAGGGCAACGGAGAAGCGAGTGCACACATACAGAGGTGTTCGGTAAGGGCTTGTCAGTGAGCTTACCTGACCCATACTGCTACAGTCCAAGCATGTCCTCGATGGGACAGCGGAACCCCCTATCACATGATTTAGAGTATGGCCATATCACGAAGCATGCCATCTGTCAGAAGATGTCCCTTGTCTTTTTCCCCGAACTCCTACCGGGCGTCCGACCGGCC
Organism: Zingiber officinale; assembly: GCF_018446385.1. Taxonomy (NCBI): domain Eukaryota; kingdom Viridiplantae; phylum Streptophyta; class Magnoliopsida; order Zingiberales; family Zingiberaceae; genus Zingiber; species Zingiber officinale. The sequence continues at coordinate 26,903,459 of NC_056000.1, read as the reverse complement.
CACGTCCGCCTTCCGTCCGACCGGTCATATATGATTGTCCACTTGGGAAATTATCGGTAATGTGTTTTGTGGCGACTGTTAGTAGTATGCTTCATGTCTTCGACCGAGCGTGCTGTCCGCTCGACCCTACGATTTTGCCCAATGAGCGCCGGAACCCCGACTTCCATAGGGGTGCCTTTTGCCATCGGCTAAACACCGGGCGGCCGCCCGGTCAGTCAGACCCCTTTCTCCGGTCGGCCTAGCTGGTCCGACCTTCTTCGATGGGCCGCCCGGCTCTTTGACTTCCATGTGGCGTTGACCCCTTACAACGAGGGTCCCCTGTTCTTATCGCCGGATCAGTGGGGAACGTGGGCATGTTCCCACGTCCCCACTCTCCCCTTTTCCTGCATCTCCCACTCGTCCAAGGTAAGTCACTAAGACTAGTTCATTCAGGTAAGTCACAAAGACTTAATAAGTCACATAGACTATTAGAGAGTTTGGTCACATAGACCATATGAGAACATTCAATCCATACTTAGATAAAATGGTTCGTGTGACAACAAGCACACTGAGCGATAGTTGTTAAGAAGATTGTTACACCTTTACTTAGCCTCTCTTTGAGCAATCAATGCTAAGAAAGTTGTTACACTTTACTTAGCTACTCAAATAAATTAGAGACATACTCTTCATGGCACATAACCTCTTTCCTGGTGGTGCATAACCTTTATCCAGGATCCATCCAATTTTCAAGTGGCACACAACCATTATCTTGGAGATATCCATGTCTTGCTATTTACCCAGATTAAATAATTTTCATTTACATCAATATGAACATCTCTAATCCCTTATAATGACCATTATGTCAAGAGCATGTTTCATATCTAATATTCACATTCATTTCTATACATAACAGAAATGGGTCGACTAGTGAATAACATTAAAAGATGTAAATATATTTAATCTTCCTTTTTAGCTAGAATCTATTTATTTTAATCATTCGCTTTCCTAGTTATGCTCCATAGATCGAATTATACATAACCATAGGATACACGCTAAAGCAACAACACTGATTAAAATTTCAAGTAACAGCTAAATAGTCACTAAAGCAAAAACTGATATTAACATATAATCTCAAAGGTCTCACATAGTAGAGAAACAGGAATTCATTCTCCTCCTACCTTTATTGTCGCAATAACACATGTGGTATGAATCACATGCTACGATGTTATTCTCTTTACTAAAAAAAGTGCATGTTGTCTTCAAATTTAACATCGTACAGATTTTGATCTAGACATACCTAATGTATAATCCTGAATTCAACATATGAATTCTAATCTGGCTTTCAACAGGTTCAGTAAATGATAGGTTCATTTACTTCGATGATTATTAATACATAAATGATCTCATCTTGACACAATTATCAAGGCGACCTCAACTTATGGATCTGTCTCTAATTTCAGCTACATAAGCTATTCCATAAGTAACAGTCTTACCCCTATTTGTACTTAACAAGCAGAGATGATTGTCCATGTGAGTGGACCAATCTCCACCTGCCAACATGCTCACCGAGATCTTATATGAATGTAACAAATACAACATATACACTGAATAAATTATTACAAATGACACAATCATAACACAAAGTCTGATTGTTATTTCAATATTGTTACAATTTACGAAGTCCTAAAGAATTTACATGTTCTTTAAATGACTCTTTAGTCATTGGCTTGGTAAAAGGATCTGCAAGCATAGCACGTGTAGGGACATACTCAAGAATTACTTTTCTTTTAGCCACAATATCTCTTACAAAATTATATTTAATTTCTATATGCTTGTCTTTGCTATGATATTTGGGATCCTTAGAAAAAGCTATTGCAGCTTGACTGTCACAATAGACAGTTACTGGACTCCCGCTATCTTCAGCAATTTTCAGATGCTTCAAGAACCTTCTCAACCAGACTACTTCTTGCACAGTAGCTGAACATGCCACATATTCAACTTTCATAGTCGACAAAACTACACAAGCTTGTTTCTTGCTGTTCCAAGAGATGGCGCCACCATTTAGCAAGAATGCATAACTTGATGTGGATTTTTTATCATCCAGGTCCCTAGCCCAATCTGCATTTGAATAACCTTTCAGACTCATATCTGATCCTTGAAAATAGAGACAATAATCTGTTGTCACCTTCAGATATCTGAATATCCTTTTTACTGCCCTCCAGTGTCTCGATCCTGGGTTTGACTGGAAGCGACTGACCAAGCCCACAACATAGCTGATATCGGGACGTGTACACAACATAGTGTATATCAAACTACCAATAGCACTGACATATGATTTTTTATTCATCTCAGCTATTTCCTCTGGAGTTTTAGGACACATACTCTTGATCAACACAGTACCTTTCACAATAGGTATAAGTTCTATTTTGTAATTAGATATGCTGAAATGATGTAACATCTTATTTATATAAGACTCTTGTGACAAACCCAAAAGTCTTTTAGGACGATCTCTTATGATCTTCACTCCTAAGATGTATAGCTTCTCCCATATCAGTTGTATCAAATTGTGATGACAGTCACTTCTTGACTTCATTCACATATCCTATGTCATTTCAGCTATCAATATATCATCAACATATAATGATAAAATAATATACTTTCCTTTTTCCCTTTTCAAGAAAACACAATGATCCTCATTGATCATCTCGAAACCATAAGATAAAACGACTTCGTTAAATCTTATGTTCCATTGTCTTGACGCTTGCTTTAGCCCATATATAGGCTTTCTAAGTCTACATACTTTTTGCTCTTGGCCTTTAACAATGAAACCTTCTGGTTGAACCATATTGATTTCTTCATCAAAATCACCATTAAGGAAAGTAGTTTTTACATCCATTTGATGTAATTCCAAGTTATAATATGCTACAAAGGCTAAAATAACACGTATTGACACAAATTTCACTACGAGAGAAAATGTCTCTTTAAAGTCAATACCCTCTATTTGGGTATATCCTTTTGCAACTAAACGAGGTTTGTATCTATTAATCGATTCATCAGCTTTCCTTTTTATTTTGAGAATCCACTTATTCCCAATAGCCATTCGGCCCGGAGGAAGATCGACTAAGTCCCAAACATGATTATGAATCATGGACTCCATCTCTTCAACCATTGCAGTTTTCCATTTTTCTCTAACTCTACATCCCAATGCTTCCTCAATGGATTGAGGTTCGTTGTCGTCAATTGGAAGTGTTATCAATGCCTCATTCTCAATATCAAACCTCTTCTTAGGTTTAACCTTACGAATGCTTCTTCGTAAGTTGGGTTGTTGAGAAGTCATCTCATGACTCGGCATATCACTCCCACTCTGTTGACTAGACTCAGGTGTTTCTTTTGACACCTCTCTTATTGATAATATCTCATCCTCCTCAAATAGAGGAACATTTTTATCAACATCACCTCTGATTGGGAACTCTGTTTCGAGAAAAGTTGCATCTCTCGAGTCTATTTCGGAGATGGTTCCATCTAGTTGCTCACCTATGAAAACATAATCTTTGGAGGTCTTATGATATCTTATAAAGATACATTTCTTACCCCTAGTTCCTAGTTTTTCATACTTGTGAGAACTATCATAAACATAAGCAGCTGACCCTCAGGGTCTCAGATTACTTAAATCTGATTTTCTGTCTGTCCAACGTACATATGAGGTAGATGGAACTGACTTTGAAGGCACTTTATTAAGTATATTGGCTGCAGTTAATAATGCATCTCCCCAATAGGAGATTGGCAAATTAGCTTGCGCCATCATAGACCTAATCATTTCAAGAAGAGTCATATTTCTTCTTTCAGCTACCCCATTTTGCTGTGGAGTTTCAGGGATTGTCAGCTAGCTGTCTAATAATCCCTCTATCATTACATATTGTCTTGAACATATCAGACAAATACTCCCCTCCACGGTCAGTGCGTAAAGTCTTAACTTTACATTCCGTTTGATTCTCAACTTCGTTCATATAACGAATGAAGCAATCTAATGCTTCAGATTTGTGAGAAATCAAATACACATGACTGAACCTAGAGAAATCATCAATAAATGTAATGAAATAGGAAGCTCCATGTCTAACCTTCACATTTATTGGACCACAAATATCCGAATGAATTAACTGCAATGTTGATTCAGATCTAATAGTCTTACCAAATGGTTTCCTAGTTGCTTTTCCAGCAAGACAATCCTCACATATAGACAATTGAATCTTAGCCTGAGTGTCTAATAGACCTTCTCTAGCCAACCGATTCATACGTTCTTGTCCTATGTGTTCTAATCTAGCATGTCAAACCTCATCAATTATATCTGCATCACTAGTTAGAGCAATGTTTAAAAAACAACCATCAATAGCATAATTGACATCTGGTTCTAGATCAAGAACCATAAAACTATTTGTTAAAAAATCATGTCTGATTGACACTGAGTCAATCTTAAGTTCAACAGACCGACTGTAAAAATTAGTACAATACCCTAAATCAAGAAGACACGTGACGGAAACAAGATTCCGTCGAATTTCAGGAGCATACAGGACATCATGTAGAAACAAAACTCTACCACCACGGAGGTTGAGTTTGCAAGTGCGACTCCTTTGACTTCAACTCTTGCATTGTTTCCCACATAGATCCACTTGTTGCCAGCTGGTACCCGACGGTACTCAACAAATGTAACTCGCTCTTGAGCTACATGGTTTGTTGCTCCCAAATCTATAATCCATAAAGGATAAGAATCAGCTAACAACACTGAGCTAGCAACAAAATACTCTTGAAAAGAAGACACACTTGGATTTACCTTTTTCGGCTCAGTGCACTCCCGAGCGAAGTGACCCTTCTTGCCACAGTTAAAACAAGTCAACTTGTTTTTAGGTTTCTTTCCAATCTTCTTTACTATTTTTTTGATTGGTTTCTGTCCTACAGTAGCAGCTTCCTGCTTCTTTCCCTTCCCTTTCTTGAACCATTTCTTTTTCTTGGATCCATATGATCCAGCATAACCTATAGCCACATAGGCTTGTCCAGAAATCCTTGCGGATTCAACTCTCTCCGATTCTACATGGCGTGAGACATCAGTGAAAGTCTTGATACTCTCACTGTGAGTTAAGGTCTGCTTCATGGTCTCCCAAGAATCTGGAAGCGAACGAATAAGTGCTTGAACATGTTGTTCATCAGTCAACTCATGACCAGTAGTTTTAAGCTCCCGAATCATGTTCGACATCTCTCTGAGGTGTTGAACCATTGATACATTCGGACGCTTTTTGTAGCTGTCAAACTTGATTGTCAGCTGTCGAAACTTGCTCAAACTTACTCCACTGTATTTTTCCTTAAGGGTTGCCCAGACTGCATGAACCGTAAGATATGACTCATACTTAATGTTGGACCGTTGGGCCGGTTAGAAGGGTTGGTAAATAACCTGTCAATTAAAAACAGACAACCCTTCCTCGAACGATTAAGCTAACACTTGTAAAATGAATTAAGCAGATAAATAAAAGCATAAAAGAAAAGACGAGGCACCAGATGTTTACTTGGTTACAACCGATGTGGTTGTTAATCCAAGGAAGATTAAGCTCAAAAACTCTTTCAGGCGGAGAAGCCTCTTACAACGTTTAGGCACAGAAAACAGAAGCTTAACTACAACTAAAGCATACAAGTGTTTGGAAATAGAATGATCGTAAATGTTGAAAAGCTTCTAGACCAAGGCTATATTTATAGCCTTGGTCGGGGCGCCTGGATGGGTTCCGGGCGCCCTGGGGGGATAAAATTTATCCCCCAATGGTTGGATCGAGTCAAAGCTCGATCCTATGAAAAGTCCTTCAGGCGCCGGATGGTTCCGGCGCCGGATGGTTCCGGCGCCCGACGGTTCCGGCGCCCGGGCGGTTCGGCGCCCGGGCGGCTCCGGCGCCGGGCAAAAGTCAACCAGTTGACTTTTGGTCCGTGCTCTCTTCTACGGTTCAGCTCGCCTCTGGTCCGTCCGCTCCGGCTCCGCTTGCTTGGTGATCTCGACATTGAATAGGGCTCACCAACCCATCTTCCGGTCTTCTCGGCGTGCTTCCTCGGCTTCTCGTCCCTCGGAATTACCGCGTGTCCCTTCTCGTCCACCAGGCAGACTTCGTCCCTCGGTCGCACCCCGTGCCGACCTTTGCGCTAGCTGCGTCTCTTGCTCCCCGAGCAATCTTCCGCTCCGACTTTCGTACCTCGGAACCACCGCGCGCACTTCCTTCTCGTCCGCCGGTGTACTCTTCCACATCACCTCGTCCCTCGGACGCACAACGTGCCGTCCTTCTCGCTAGCTGCGTCTTCCGCTCGAGTACCTATGCTGCTAAGCTCCTGCACACTTAGACACAAGGTTAGAAACAACGCAGGACCTAACTTAACTTGTTGATCACACCAAAATAACCTTGGGGTTCCAACACTTAAAAGTTAGGTCGTCTACCATTGAACTAATCAATATGACCTTTGCAGTGGAGTCTTTTTTCTTCCATGCCATATAGGTATCAAGATCTCGTCTGTGTTGTGCAGTAGGGTCATCTACAGGTTCTTCCATAACCTGATTTACAGTCTCTAGAACTTCTTGTTCCTCAAGTACCTATTGTATCCTGAGGTGCCAAATCTTATAGTTATCCCCATTCAGTTTTTCACCTTTGTTGAGTTCAGCTATTATGTTTTTGGTTGTCATAATCTATTATAAATAAACACATTATTTAGTATTAAGTGTAAATCATATGCATGCAATTTGTGATTGACTCAATATTACTTTGAGTTGGTTTATAAAATCAAGTGACAACTATGTTTTCACTCATCATTCGTATGACCAATCAAATTAATATTAATCAATTCTATTACATACATCCCAACAAATGAACTGATCATTTTTAATATCATGAATTCTTTAATTAAATGAACTAATCATTTAATATATCATGATTTCTTTAATTAAATAAACTAATCATTTAATACATCATGTCAAGTAAACAACATAAATAAATAACACATCATTAACATAAAATTACGCTGCATAATGTTAATATATAACTAACTGACATGAATGAAAATGGACTAAATATTGTTCATACATAACGACAATAGCAATAACAGAACTCTAGTAAACTAGATAGGCTACTACCACTCCCACTAGGACAGAAACTAGTGCAGTGACCAATATTATCCCTTTCAGCCTGGACTCATTTGGGATAACCTCAGGCAAGACAGCTTCAGGATTCACTATAAGATCCACAATTGGATCCTCCTCTGGTTCCTGCTCAATCATTTCCGGGTCCTCTTCGAACTCTTCTGGATCCTCTTCAGTCATATGATGAAGCAGTTCTTCACATAATACAGAATATGTGACGCGTCCTTGATGACGCCCCCAAATATAGTCTGCTATCATCCTTGGATTTTCTGGCAATGAATGCATCAAAGCCCAAATCCTATAACTATCCAGAACTGGAAACTCTTCTCGCTCAAGTTTCCAAAACAGATCATCAAGCCGTCCAATGTGTCCGTCGACTCCATAAGTAGAGTTATACTCTATCTCCTGAATCTCCTCCCTGAGCTGATTTCATCGCACTTCACGACAAGTCAATGTGGTAATCGCCCGTGTCATCTGAAAAATTAAAATTAAATAAGTCAGTATAAAACCGACTAACCAGTATAAAACCGACTTATTTCAATTTAAACAGACATAGTACCAATATAATAAATCAAGAATAAACAAATCTTCTCGATTTTCAGGAGTCTAAGTCGATAATTAGAACTAATCTAATTGGTCAGACCCATTGGATCGGTTGATTAGGGATCCAGATCCTAAGCTCGGTCCATTTTCCTTAATTAGAACTAATTTAATTGGACAAGAATTTTTGTACCTATGTTCTGTTACTGTTTGATCTAAACCTATTTCTACCAATTTCAGACTTATTGATCAAACTCAGGTCCATTTGATCAAACCAATATTCATTAGTTTAAGTCTGATTGATTAGAATAAATCTAATCATGTGATCAAATTTGATTCATCTGGTCATTTGATCATATTTGGTACAAACCCAATTAATCAACCCAAATTGATTCGGGTTTAGATCAAATTGATTTGATTAAACCAACTAATAATTTAATCTAAATTAGGTCTAATTGGACCAATCTTACTAGCGACCATTATATACATGATGAATTAATTGAACTCAATTTTTAATTAATTAACACATGCAAATAAAATTAATGAAACATTAACAGTAAGTATGCATTGGAAAAATTCAACCGTGCATGAGTTATTTTTTAAAA